>NW_009942945.1:0-13459 GCF_000696875.1 Nestor notabilis | reverse complement strand
ACTGCTGTAGCTGAACCCAGGACAGTAGCTATTTTCCCAACTTCGAGTTGATTGTGGGTTGCTACAAACTATCTCAGAAATGGAGAAGAAATCCTTCCCTATTGAAGGTTTTGGAAGGTTACTGTATAACTTACTCAAATGACTTGATGATGACTCAAATAATGGCTTGGTTTGCCTTTTCATGTCTTTTCTTGCTTTTAATATACAGAAAGCCAAAGGCTCAGAATTACATCAAGGATTTATAAATTAAACTTCCAAGAGAAAGACAACTGAATCAGTTTGCAATACACATTGCTAGGAACTATCCTGCAACTTGAATTTGCGAAGGCTTATATAAGATGACAAAAAAGCAGAGACTTACTTGGTATTGTATAAGAAATTAAACACCTGCAGAAATGCAGAAGTTATGTGGCATTTCAGAGGTTGGAAGAGCACCATACTTTAAAAACTGATACATATTCCAACAGTATGTATAATCTTTGTAAGTACAAACTAGGACTTTAAGTTGACCAATCAGGAAAAGAAATAGGGGCTACCAATTCTGAATGGCATAATCATGGTAGTAGCTAACATGATGATATTAATATATGCTTATAGTTGATATTTCTTTCAAATCATGCACAAAAAAAATCAATTTGGATCACAGTTACATAAAATTGTTGAGGCATCTATTCATCGACGAAACAAAACCAGAACAGAAGCTCTCCTCAAGATAATTTTGAAGTGTTAAGTTCATTTAGATCTCTTGAGAAACATTTTTTGTATTTTGAAACAATATCTCGCATAATCACTTATTTACAAAATGTGCCCAGAATTCCAGATGAGTAACCTCAGGATGAGTAAGTTATATTCAGTTTTGGTAATATTCACCAACCGAACAACACTATAATTCAGATTTCAGACAAGAAAAATACTTATTGTAACATATGAGGATACGTTGACATGTCGTCAGTGCAAGTTTTTACCTCTTTTTAATGATCTATTTTACATGGATCCCTCTCATACGAGTACTCCAGTCACCCGATTATTTCTATCATACTTGAAAATTTCACAGTTCATCTGTTTATACAGCTGGATGACTACACAATTTATGGCGGAATCAAGCACAGTGTCTTCTCAGCTCTGAGGTATCTATGAGCAAAAGTAATTTCCAATGTTCTTCTGATCAAAGATACAACTACACAATAGTAATTCCAGTTCAAAAAACAGATCTTAAATAAAAGTGTTTCCAAAGAACAGCAATCTTTCATAACTGTACAAAAGCAGACCTACAAATATACTGTGTAGTTGTTATAACTGCGAAAACACTTCTGAAAACTTGAGGAAAATGGCTAGATTTAGATATCAGTCAGAGAAACTACAAATCTCTTTATGGAAACTGAACCAAGAGTTTCTGGACATCTGCTCTCCATAGCAAAAAAAAATTCCAACAGTATAAGCCTCTAAATGATTAAAGTATGACCCAATTTGGCATTCATAATTTTCCAGCAACTAAATGCAAAAGAGCTTTTGGCCAAATTAGAAGCCTCTGCATTTAGCAGAATCTGCAGGGAACTATTTTTCAAAGGAAAATATTTCTATGCAGGAATGGAAAAAAAAAAAAAAAATCAACAGGAAACCGTAGACTTAAGAGGCAGTAGAAAAATTATTATATTAAAAGTACCTGTAATAAGTATTGCATCCTTGAAAATAAGCCACAGAATGTTGTATTTTCCTAAGACTACATTAGAACCCCTCCATTGTCCTCCTGTTCACTTACCGCCCATGTTTTAGTCAGCCTGAAGATTGGAGCACTCTGTAGACCTGACACAACTGCCATAAGAGCATGCAGATTATTCAACTCATACAGTTTCTGAGGATAAAAACATATACAATAACAATAAGCAACATTCCAAGTGCTTCTAATGATCACAGAATAAATAATCTAAAAACGAAGAAATCTTGCCCCTTGTTCTAAAATGAAGTTAGAGTGAACTGCTGTGCACCCATACCACTTTCACAGCACCTCCTAGTTTTTCCTTACTGCATCTATACAAGTTTGGATTAGACTATATTAGCTGCTTCACAGTCCATTGAGAACTCTCAAAGAAAAAAAAAAAAGTCTACACAGGTATACATGTGAGACATATCAGAAGTGTCAGAATTTTTCTGACATTCAAACCCAACAAATTCCTTTCATAGCATTCAAGAGAATTTTAAAGCTTAACATGCCAATAAGGATAATCCAATTGTGAATGATGTAATCATGGCAGTACTTAACACTGTAAATGCATTTGGCACTGCAGGTTTATGTAGCTATCAAGACTGCACCAAAGAGGCCAAGAAAATACTGTTGCAGGTTGACATCAAGCAGGTAAATTTCAAAAGCCACGTACTTTGAGTACTTCTGTCACTGAAAGGCAGTTCTCAGGGTACAACAACTAAAGCTAACTAGTAGAACGGAACAACAAAACCAAAATTGAACACAGAAAACATCAGCATAAAAGATTTTTCTTAAAAAACACAGCACACAAGTACATTTTCTTATGTATTTGGAATTTCACTCCTCTCTTTTTCTTTCCCCCATCTCCAAAACCATCCATCTGCCTTGGCCAATTACCCACTGGTACTACCATCACGAAAGCTTAAAAATGGTCTGGAAGAAAACACTGTTTCTCCAGATTTTCTGCAATATCAATTACTCCAATAGCTACGAGCACCGAGAGATATGAACTACGTTCAGGCATTTTAGGTGGAGCACACACACAAACTGAGGTTTTACCCGAAACGAAAAGACTCTGATAAAGAGAAATGAATACTCAATCACAATAGGGCAAATCCTCTTTAACCTGTTTGGAAAATTCACCGAGGTAGGTTAGGATTCCAGCTAGAAATGATACAATAATATAAGGAACCCCTGCTATTCAAAAAATGGAAGTCTTTTTTACCTCCTTGAAACTCAGTTTACACAATTTTTATTGATTAGAGCACCTTTCATAAGATAACAGGACAAAAAAGCTAGACTACATGCTGACTATCAGAGGTGACCTTATGTTTGGAAGGTCAAAAGCGATACTGCAATGATGGTTTTCTGGCTAATAGGTTTGGAGCAGGGCAAGTAATTGTCTCTCCACTGAACACACTGGCAGAAAACTAACAGCCTTTTACGGAACAAAGTCCTCATAGGACTCAGGAATGCTACATGTAGTGCTCAGTGTCAGAGGTCACCCTAAAAACAATTTCAGTCTGTGTGCCCAGAACCCTACGATTCCAGCACAGCTACTGATGAGAGTCTTTTCACACGTACTGAAAAAGGCTTTAACTCTTCTAATCCTCTTTCAGGAGGATTCTTTAGTAATCGTTTGTAAAGTGAAATCAACATTTTGTGGGGTGAGGTGGGGGGTGTGGATATTTGTCATATACCACAGTCTCATTATTCTTCCAAATAGTACTCCTGGTATTTGTCCATCCATTTACACAATAACCTTTTTTTGCCTCCCACACATCCCCAAACAAGGTAAAGTTCTGTTCTAAAGGACAGTGTAACTGATTAAAAATGAAAAAAGGGCTTTCCTGGCTGCTGCCAGCAGTGAAACAGAAGTCATAACCAATCAGGATACTGGGAACTTCAGAGGAATGCAACTATTAACTCTAATTGGTTCATGCATAAAGCAATACAGTGTCAGGTACCATTAAAGAACTGCTAGCTACACTACAGATAGCTGTCAGTACTGTAGAGTGAATTTACAGCTCTGAAGAAAAGCTAGTTAGCATAACCCCTGGCACCAAGCTGCTTTGATAATAGCTTTGGTGTAAATAGAAAATCCTTCAAATGGCACTAACGGCCGTAACTTCATGTTAGCAGCCATATGTAAGCAAAGCCAAGATAACATACAGTAAGTAAATTAAGAGATAGAAAAAACGACTCCATATACAGTTTCTTGATTTTTGTAATTATGATTTTTAGAACTCGTAGGTAAACAAAGCTCAAACAACTAATTGTTAGAGCACATAACTGCATCAAAACCAGCAGCATTTCAGCAGGCACTTTTGTCTGCAGTCCACTGATAAGATCAGGCATATGCAGGGTGTTATGCCCATAGCAAAGCCTACAACGCTCAGCATTGACAAGACCCATCCAGGCAGTAACCAAACCTGACCCCGGCTGGCTTCCAAAATTGGTTCTGAACTATGACAATACAAATGCATCTTCCCCCTTCTATGGAGGGACAAGGATCATGAGGCCAAAATTTGTATGTCTGTATTTCAAACAAAAAACAAGAACTGACTTCTAAAAATACATTAGATGAAAATACATTAACTCACCAGATATCAAAAGATATATGAGAGATCCTTAACAGTTTATGACCACAGCATGATTAGCAAAGCCTGTGGAATCTTACAGAATTAGCCTGCTTTGCCCAAATTTTATAGTCCACTCCCATAGAAGTAAAATACTACATTATTAGAACTGTGCATATAAAGACAAAGAATGAATTTACAAAATAAATACTAAGGTAATGACAAAAATTTCCCATTTCTTTTTGCAGGTAACCTGAGCTGTTCACAGAAGTTAGCTGTAGTAACAAACAGCCAGCCACCATCTGACAGGAAAAACTTAAGAAACATCCCTCTCTTCACACTACAATGAAGTTTACATCTGTTTGAAGGTCCAGGACTTCGGCTCATCTACCCATAAGTCAAGATTTGCTGACCCTTTCCTTATGAATATCAGTCCTAAAGGCTTTCACTAAGATATCCCAGATATCACAGGATGAAAGCTCTAAAATGTTTTCAGAGATCAGGTATATCAGGTATATTTTTGAAACAGTATTTATTAAGCTGATATTATTCATGACAGTTGGAATAAGACATAAAAGATCATTTCCTTCCAACAGTAAAAGCAAACAAACTATTTCTGTTCTGACTGATGCTGTTTGAACTGGTTTTACACACAGCTTTTTGGTTAAGGCAACATTAGAAAACACATCCAGCAAACTATATTATCTAATAAGCAATATTTGACACAAGACATCTTCACTTATCAATAGTTAAGCTTTTTTTTTTTTTTAAACAAGGGCTTCTATTTCAGGACTTGGGTCTGTCACTATTTCTCACAACTTTGTTAAATGCTATTCATGTCAACAGATAAAACCACAGCTAAATCAGGTATCAGATAAATATTTACCCATGTGTATTTTTGAGCTGACCACCTTAAGTATAAGAACTTTCATCATGGTGAATCCCACAGCCCCCGCCCTCAACGCAAATTCTTACCTTGGCAGTTTTAATATAGTGGCTCAAAACCTCAGCTCTTATTTTTAAAGTCTGTGCATGTAGAATCTCTCTAACAACCCAGAAGCTTACCTAAAAAGAAAATTTGCCTTTTTAAAACACAGAGCTTCAACATTATTCTTGTAATTTATTACTCATGAAATAAAAATATCAAAAGTATCTCAGCATTCAACTTCCATCCATGATGCTGAATTCATACTAGAAGATGCAAAACATTATACTATAAAATCCCAAGCTATCCCAAGCTAAACCCAGATATTAATAAAAAACTTTCTTCAGAGTGTTTAGCTATGTCATTCTACTCATCATTACCCAAGATACCTTCTAGCATAATGTGGTCAAGCAGTTGCTTAAATCAAACTAATAAATCCAACTTACATTTAGAATTCAATCCTATATCTTGTTACTCTCTTCTCTTTCCCCATTTCATAACTGGTAGCCACCCACTCCAGTATTTTGTTAGACAGTGCATGTTCTGGTGCCTGCCTTTCTCCATAGGAGTGTCAATGGCCAGAACTTGTCTTTGTAAAATTTGTCACATCAGTTTGTTGCATACAAAAACATTTGGATCTATTTTTCTAATGAGGAGAACCCTTGTCATCAGCATATTTCAAAAACAAACAAACAAAAAAAACCAACAAAAAAACAAAACACCAAAAAAACCCACACCAAACCAAACCAAACCAAACCAACAATAGAACAACAATCAACTCAGCAGAATCGGTTACATACAATCTATGCAAACAGACTCATTTTCAGGCTAAGTTTGAGGATGAGATTTCATAGACACAAAGCAAACGGCAAAACTTCTCAAACTTCAAAGTTCTCCCAAGAAAATAAAATAATGAAGAAATCTTATTAAGAGAGCACAAAATTAAGAAATATAAACTAAAATAGAGTTATATCCTTTCGCTTTCCTTTTCACAACTTCAAAGCTGCACTATCAAACTCTCAGATGAGTTGAACACCTTCAAGTACAGTTCCCTAACACTTCCAAATTCTGAACACCTCTGGGGAAAAAAAAAAAAACAAAACAAAAAACCAAACAAAAAACAATCAAACCAGTACCACCTGAATAAAACTGAAATATAAGGTAGAAAGCTTCTGGTATAACCTTGAGTTTATAGTTTGTACTCTTTGTGCTGGCTAAGCCAATCATCTGCTAATGAACAGCATGCTACCATCCTAGTTTTTAAGTTTAAAGGACTAATTTTGCTGTTGTATAAAAATCACTGCTACATTCAGTATGGTATAAAAGATACTTGCTGCACTTTGTAGTTACATGAATGCCTCATAAAGCTATACATCAAAAATGTTTTGTTAACATGTCTAAACGCTAAACTTCTCTCCTCTGCTTCCCCCATGCCCTCTGCCCTCATATACTTTTAGCACAAAGAGTAATAGAATTATACAAACAAATACTGTATCTCTTATTCATGTATTCACTGCAAGTCACGAAAAAACAGACTACTGGCTAGATACAGTGTGACTGCTATTTACAAAACTACTAAAACCAGTGTATGAACAAACATAGTCTCTCATATGTAAACATCTTTCAACCTGTCATGCTGCTTTGATTTTTTAAGAGTGATGCTAAACTACTTCTTGTAAACTAACTTTGTGTATGTATTCGGGTTCCTGTCCAATGTTTTAATTAAAAAAAAATGAAATATCCCTTTTATCCTGTTGCAATTTGTACAGTATGACAGTTCTTTATACAGAATAGCATAAGAAGATCCACAAAAAAAAAAAAAAAAAAAAAAGGAAGAATTACAAAAAAAAACCCCCGAACACAAAAATCCCACAAACATCTTGCATAACAACTGCTCTCCTTTTGTCAGTTTGTCTAAGACAGTATTAGCCAGGAAAGAATTAGCCACAGAGCTTGGTTTTCTCCCCCCGCATTATTTTTTTTTTTTAAATATGTAAGTATATATAAGTACTGAATGCATAATACTTAAGTATGACAGTACTTCTGAATACTGTCAAAAAAGTTAAACCTCAGTTTGATGTTCTGCTGTGGTTACACAGCTTGACAAAACCAACTTATCCCTTGAGTGATGAACGAGTTTCTAAAAAGTTGCTTTCCCTTTGAAGATCAAGGGAATTTAAATTTTTAACGTAGAACTCCGTATCATAAAGAATCAGAATCACATGTATTGCTGTGCCTTAAAAACACAGATCTCTTTGGTCTCAAGTTAGCAGAGCATCGATGTAATAGGAGACTTCCTCAAAATTCAGAGCAATGTTCAATCATTTTCATAAGGATGAAAAACCAAACAATATATACTATGTTGGCCTTGACTTCTATGAAAGTTTATTAGTATTGCAGTGACATAAGCACTGTGCATCCCAGTACCAGCCTCAATATTTTCAAGCTCTTTGCAGGAAAGACGAACCAGAACAAAATGCAAAACTTTCTTTGAAGCTTAGAACCATCCAGTCCCTTCAGTGATAGAGTAGGCAGGAGATAAAAGAATTAAATGCACTTTATCATTTCCACTCCAACCACCTCTACTCTTCTTTGATAAGTTTTTACTAGCATTGACACTGTTTTTTGGCTGGTCTTGTCTATTCATTTGTATCCTTAGACAGCACCATAACCTAATGACTCCAAATACTGAAAAATTAAAAACTTAAATAAACCCTTTTTTTTTCAACAGGCCACATTTTTATTTTATTCAGGTTCATTCTTTACGTAAATAATACATTTGCCCCATACATGTTTTTGTGGTTATTTTGCTTCAAGACCTCTATCACTGCATTTAAATGTTATTATTTCTCACACTGTCCTAACAATATTTACAAGTCAGATGACCCACAGCCTTTGGACAACAATGCCTTTGATATCAGTTCAAGACAGCATTTAACCCTTGACAGATTTGTGTATTTATACTCTTCCCTATTAAGGTCAACCTAGAAAAATATGCTTAACTTTTGAACGTATCTATTCTGGAATCAGAGTTTAAGCTTTTTAAATTATCCCATGTTTGCCTTACCTGACATACTAATTTTATTATAGTGGTGCTTTTAAGCTCATAGTTGTTGGTTCCAAAACTAATTGTGCTTTCTGTGCTAATGAGTAGATAGGCAAATTTAAGACATTCCTTAATAGAGTTTCTGGATCATTCTTCCAAATACATGTTAAAAAAAATCTGATATGCTACAGAAAAAGCATGTAATATAAACCAAACAGTACTGACCCTGCATCATTACAGCTAAGTCAAAATCCTCGTCTGTTTTGCTTCCAAAGGAAGCACACTGACCTCTTCCCCACTCCATTTTTTCATTTGGTAACCCTAGCAAAATTTCACTATCACGCTTCACTGCAACTCAGCGACCCCACAATATTCCAGACAAACTTCTCCTACATAATGTTTGCATTTGGTTAAGAAAAAAAAAAACCAAACAAAACAACAGCAAAAATACCCAACCCAAATCAACAGTTAGCAAAACATAAAATTTGCCTTTTTCAAGTGGGAACTTTTGCTTTAAATTTTTCCAAGGTATTGAATCTAGTTGACAAGTTACTCTAATATTTTAAACTCTGTGGCAACATAGTTCCACTCTCATTTAAATAAAAGCCTCAAAAAAGAGGATTTTAATACAGCTAATCTTGCAACCAGGAGAGCAAATTACCTTTACATAAACTATAAAATGTTTTCGAATCAATTCCTAACAGCCATCTTCAAAAAAATACACACTTCTTGTTAGTTTGACATTTATGATAAACACTTATTTTCAAAAGGTAGAGAACAACAGCATAGGAAACAGGCAAACTTGACAATTTTCCACTGACAGATTTCCCAGCAACAACAGTAGTATGCATGTATACAACTAACTTTCAGCAGAAAGCTGAAAAAGATCAGAGTTTTTAAGAAATCATGTAAACAAATTATATATTTAAAAAGAATACTTAATAGTAGATGTGTAGATCATGGAGTACCACATAGTAATGTGTTCTTTCAAGAATAAGAGAGTCCTGGCATGGAATGATTCAATTGTTTCTCTTCCCTGAACTCAATCTGTTTTTACAGGCACCACATATAATTATCACATAACTAATGCTGGAAATACACTACTTCACTCTCAGTGGACTGCAATCAACTGCACATAATCATTACTGTTTCCAAAATGCTATCAGCAGATCAATTTGCTGTGAGGCAGCTGTTAGTGATTTAATATTCTCTTTATTTACAAAGTGAGAGCTGTTCATGGTTTTCTTCTGGCAAGTTGGAGGAAAAAGGAAAGACACAGATGCATAATGCATAATTTAAACCAGTGAAATTTCAAAGGTTGAAAAAAGTTTGATGAAATGTATTCATGCCTGATAAAGTACAAAGTTGCAATGATTTTCCTGATAACTTACTTTAGGTCTAAGCATTAGAGACCCCAGCTCAGTGGGGCAGATGCCCAACAGGGTGAGCAAGCACAGGGGGTGAGAACTGAATGTTGAGAAGGCAAACCAGACAAGGAAGATGAAAATTGCTTACTCCACCATGCTTTCTTATTCCCAGCTGCTGCTGTCTATCCCATAGGAATTCCAGGGTTTCACTGCTCCTGAAACTATGGTGAATATAAATATGACATTACTATTGCAATGAATGAATCCTCTGCAATGGAACCATATGCCCCCACCACATCAAGAATTATCCGAAGTACTGTCTCACGAAGTCAAAAGTTGAGGTACTAACATGAATAGGAATCTGTGACTAAAACAATACTTGCCCCTTTCCCTCCCCACTCCAGTCCCCATGCAGGCTGATGCAAATTTCATGGAAGAGCTTCTTTCAAATGGTGTATGGCCCTTAGTCTCAAAGGCTGCATGCAGCAGTTTCTCAGAAAATTGACTGGAGGCAAAGTAACCCAGCATCTGAGCAGACATTAAATAGCTGAACTTTTTCCCTTTTTATTACCTATTCTTCAACTCCCAAGGCAGAGATTCTTCTCAAGACTACTACAATTCCCTGTATCAATGTTTCTCAAATGACACCTTAACGAGATCAGAAACAAATGAGAAAGAAATAGGAAAGAAGACCTAGAAACGCCTTCAATTTTTTTTTAGCTTAAATACAGACCAAAGACAGCCTAAGAACTGCAACACCTGAATGCGATGGTGCTTAAAATATGAAATACAGAAAGAGAAGCTACTTGTCTTGTTCCATGTGATTTAATGGTAAATTTCAATGGCTTAAAGTACTTACTGGCTGCCTGTTAAAGACAGACATTTTTTCATTCCTTGGAATATAATCAGTGGAACAGAGCCTCAGACTGACCAGTCTTGACGACACTGGTGACTCCACAAAACTCACTGACACAGCAAAGACACACCGTTCTTGTTTCAGGGGTGTCCCAAGGACAATTTGAATTACTGGCAACATATTTCTTTCAGACATTAGACAAAAGCAGCAATAACAGGCATCTAAGTAAGGGAATCTTCCATAGCAGGCAACACAATGTCTGAAACCCTTTAAGGAAGTGCACATCAGGGGCAGATCCTGTAAGGATAGGTCTCTGCGGGAGCTTAAAGACAACAGAAAACAAAATTTTCAAGGTATTAAAAAGGCTCTTAAGAAATCCTTAGCGAAGGTATTCTCAGTGAAGGAATCTGTCAGCTGACAGAGGGGCATATCTGACTTATGGATGTAGAGAAAAGTCCTTATTACAAACCTAAATCTTATGACAAGAAGATCTGCAGCTATGTCTGCGTACATACCGCTATATGGAATGTCTATACAAAGACATACAAAGACTATCATAGACCACCTGTCATGGCCAGGACAGAATCTTAAAAGCTAAAATATTCTTGCTTTGTTTTTATTGGTCTTCTACTGTTCCCCCAATAAGCTACAGAAAGAGAGAGTTCATAAATAAGTCTTAGTCTCTGACTGCATCATTTCTAGCGAAACCTTCAGATGCAAAGCCAAAGGGAATGCAGAGGGGGTGGTCGTGGGGAGAGAAACAGTACAGTAAATGCTACAGACAACTCCTCAAAGCTGGTCACAGAGTGCTGCACTTTATTCAAGGTTTTTCTTTACCATACTGACAAAAATGAAACTGTGATGTTGGTCTTTCAGTCCACTGAAACATATTGATCAAGTTCAAAGGCAGTATAGACCTTTGAGAGCCACCTAGTTTTATGATTTCTTTCATACTGATGTGCCTTTTGACCAAAAATAACAGTTCCTTGAAACAAATGAATCACAGTAGAGAAGGAAATTAAAACAGATTAAACGTCCACTGACAATCAACAACCATCTAACATGCACTCTGGTGTAATGGCAATATGCAAGGTTCCCCTTAGCAGCTAGCAGCGCTTTCCATGGAAACAGGACTACCAACAATTATGAAGAAATGTATTACTGAAAAGCCAGGTATTTCTAGCATCTTATTGCCTTTGTTGTATGCATAAAGCCAGTTTTGTACGGATTTTCATAAAAACTAAAAGTGAACAAAACCAAGAGTATGACCCATCAATAATCCAGTGAACAAATTTATAAGTGTTCCATGGAGTAAAATACAGGAACAGCCTTGTAAAACAAAATAAAATTAAAAAAAAAAAATCTAAAATGGTTATAAACCAAAAGAAGTTATTAGGATGAGTAAGAAGACAAGACTTAAAATAGAATTACAATAATACACTAACTAAATTTGACTGACATGGTGGAATTCCTATATGTTAATCTAAAAATATATTTAGAATGTATTTAGAAGTTTCCTAAACACTATTTAAAAACAGAGTGAGCATTCTTAGCAACGTTTAAGATCTTTAACAGTTACTTTTAGAGGCCAGGTATCTTATCCTGGTTCTGGCCAGCTGAAGAAGGCTTCCTTCCCTCTGGCCTTTAACATATTTTACAGGTTAGATACTTCTAAGCAGTGGTACTGTAATGACAGACAGTCAGTTTGCAGACAGCTGATTGGTTACTCCCATGGTAAGGCTTTCCCTCCTTCCTTCTTACTACTAAGCATATTTCACCAATTCTTTAACATGTTTGAATTTGACTTTCTGCTTAGTCAATTCCTGCGGTTCCTAGTATGTTATATAATAAGTGAGAAGTGAGGTCCTTGATAAGGTATGCTGCCTAAAATGGCCCTTACTACAAAAATGTTTCATAATATTCAGCAAAACAAAATGTTTCTTTGAAAAGATGATTTATGTGAATAAGTAAGATAGCAGATGCTGGAATCACTGGCATATCAGTGAGATTAGTGTAAAAAGCACTGTTATTTTTACACTAGTCTCAGGCTCAGTATATAGTCCAATAAAGAAGCAACTTCAAAAGGCAAATTTCAGGAAAATTCCTAGATTCCTTTAGATTTCAATAGATGGTATAGTTACAAGAAGTCTGTGGTGTAACATTTTCTCTTCAGCCAAGAGAAGAATCAAGGGAGTGTCCAAAAGCCAGGCCCAAACAAGCATTTCAGTCATTAGAAGGTTAAGACACATTCTAAGTGTAGTCAGTGAGAAATAACGGGATTTGGTCATATCCTGAATGTGAGCAATAATGAAAAATGAGAAATAACACAACAATTGATAGAGAAAAAAAAAAAAAACCAACCAAGCCTGAAAAGGTTAGAGGATGGATCTGAGGTTTAGAGGATTCACAAAGCTGTCCGTAGATGTGAAACTGGGTACAGACTGGAACAGAGCTTAGGTGTTTGAGACATTATTAAACATTTACAAGAGAAGAAGTGAGGGTAATAGCGTTACTTCACCTGAAATACAAAATATGGCATCACATTTTTTAAAAAGCATTACAGTTTTTTAGACTTGGTTGGCTAACTACACAGTTGGAGACCTACAGCTTTAATTGTAGAGAAAGCTAAAATTCTGATCTTATTTTAGAAGTTGATTTTACACCAAGAATTTTTAAGTAAGAAAGCCATATATCTCAAATACACTACCTGAAAAAAATTGTCAAACAGAGTTAAATAACAAGTTTTGTACAGTAAAACATTTTGGAATTTTTGAAGTTTGCTCATAATCAACTTAAAAAGGTAACAATGCTGACAAAAGTCTTAGATGTTTTTGCCCCTAGAAATATATGTTGAGCAAAAGACACTCAAACGACAGAGAAAGAAATTACATCTAATTACTACTCCAGAAATCCTGTCTGGTAAGCCTTTAAACCTGTAATTATTATTATTTCTTTATATGAAGAACAGACAGCATTTACTGGGG
>NW_009942944.1:4965-5510 GCF_000696875.1 Nestor notabilis | reverse complement strand
TATATAATATAGAATATATAATATATATAACTGAACAATACATTATTCATCTAATATCAATTCTTGTACTAAACTTTCTAGGCCTTTGTCTTCAATAATTATCATGGAGGAAGGAGGTTATACAGAAGCTAAAGCTTTATGCTGTTCCAGTTTGGAAGGGTTTAGTATTAAAATCATACAAACCTTACTTTCCCCAGACTCTCCTAAACGGAGTAAAAGGAATCTATAGCACCCTCTGTAGAACTGGACTGTTCCAGCATACATGCCTTGTGTTTTCCTAGTAACTTTAATACACTAAGGCATGTCAGTCCAGGTAGAAAACTCTGCTTTCTGATAAAAGCCTACTTAGGTTAGTGTGTCAAAGAAATTAAATTATTTTAGGTTGCAATTACTTTTGGTGAAGAACTGTTCACAGTGAAGAAACTTCAGATTGTGAGAGTAGTGTGTTTATCTGAATCTGTTCTACTGTAATGGCTTTTATTGTTATAAAGAAAAAAAAGGCTGAAAACTTCTTTCAAATCGACTGTTTTGTGGAGGATATAAAC
>NW_009942944.1:0-4934 GCF_000696875.1 Nestor notabilis | reverse complement strand
GGCGTTAGTGAAATTGTGGTGGTTCCCACAGCAACTGTAATTCTGCCATAGAACACAAGGCAGTGTTCTTACATTTTCTTCTAAACCTGAGAATCTACCTTTGTAAAAAATCTGGATGATTTCACATGCATAGGGAGAGTTAAGTATTTTTGAAGAAACAGCTCTATTGAATTTTGAGCTTCAACAGCTTTTCACTTCTCATCTATAATTTCCCATTACGATTGGGGTTTTGTACCACTGTATTTTTCTATAGAACATGACAACAATTTCTTTTACAGCCATGTATTTTTGTAGTATTTCAAATGTGAAGATCAAAGTGATTAATGGATTCCATTTCACTGCAGAAGTACTAAAGAGAATGCTTCCTTAGATGACATCTCTAATCAGGTTTAATTAAAACAATTTTTTGTACTTCACAAAATGAGATTCAGATATTTATTTGAATGTAACTATATTCATTTAATTAAATCATTAGCAATCACAGAGATGACATTATTAGCTCGAGTTCACTTAGTGTGTATTTTAGCTTGAGACAAAGCCATGGGCTAAATTCAAGACAGACACGTAATTTTTCTCCATTTCATCGACATAAAATCTTGTGACTGTAGCGTACTGTTATTGTAGCCTGAGTTATAGCAAGTTCTAGCAAATCTTACCCAAGTCAGGAATCCAATGTGCTGTTCTTAGGAGGTGCTTAGAAAGAGAGCTGGCAGGTGCAGTTTGTAGTTTAAGTAGACAATACAAATGAAGAGTATGAAGGAGAACAGGCAGATGGTGCTCCTAGAACTGCTGTGGTCACACCGCATCTTCAGATGATGCAATAGCCAATGTACCCTCTTCCACCTCCACAGCAGTTGTGAACCCACCCTCTTAAGGATAAATTAAAAGCTTGATAGCCATTCGTTGTTTCTTTGCCAATATTTTAACTTAAAAGTTTGTCACTACTGCTAATGTGAAAAGCTTGAGAGTGAGCGTCTGTTAGTGTAAGTTTGTTGCTTTGTCATCTTCCTTCTATTCTGTATCCTTATGCCACTGAAATACCCACCTAAGTCTACTGACATTTCCCTTGTTGGTTTTGGTGCAGTGGGACTTAAAAATCTGCAGGTGAATTGGATAGAAGTAGTACTTCTAAGGAGTAGAAACCTTAATTCAATTAGATGAGTGTAAAAAAATGAGACAAAAATCTCTTAGTGACATACACTCTAGAGGTACAGCTTAACAAAATTGTCTCCAGCAGGGCTTTCCAGGACTCTGTTGTACTAAGAGTTGCCTCATGGTGTCTCAGTGCAGAGCCCCAACCCCAAAAAAGGCCACATGTCCCTGTTGTGCAGTCAAAATCTACACATTTAAAAATGAGGCAAACATGGTTATTAGCATACAGAAGGGTTCCGAGAGGAAATGCAACTGTTTATATTGCCACAGTCCAACCCTAATTAGTGCTATAAAATGTGCTGCCTTTGAGCTGGATGAGCAGGCAAAGATGTTTGAGAGATGGGGATGGGAGTCAGAAGATAAATTGCGAAGTATTAATACGCTGGTGTGGAAATGATATTAAAAACTGGACAGACCCAGGAGGAGAATTGGAATACTTGGCTGTGGAGGTCTTGGACATGAGTGTAATATGCTAGCAGTGTATTCCAGTTCTCTCATTTGCAATTTATGAATAGATGAAAAGAGGAACTAAAACCAAACTAAAAGTTCAATTGCCTTTTTCATTCTTCATTAACGTTCTTCTCTTGAACAGATGGAGCATTACTGGATATTCTTATGATAAGTTCTGTTCTGAGCAATATGATATTATTTAATAGACTAATTTATAGGCAGATAATCTGAATTGTCATGAACAAAAAGCTTAGAGCTAGGAGAAAAACATCTTTTATATCTCAACTTAAAATTCACCTGAAATTTACCTGATTTTTTGATTTTTCTTATCCTGAAACGAAGGCCATGTTTAGAAAATGATTCACTGTCATTTACAGAACACATCTGCTCTGAAAGCATTATGTCTCTTAATCTTTGTTACAAGTTAAAAATTCAGCTTGTTTTCTAAAGTGGTTGCTGAGATTTACAGATATAAAATATGCCTGCAAACTCTGCATCAGCTTTACCATCCTCAAGTGCATGTCCTGATGCTCTTTATATTTTGCTGTTTGATTGATTGGTAGGCAGGAGGAAAACTCAAGGATTGAGACAGGTCTGCAGTAAATTCTAAATCCCCCTATTTTTGCTCAGTTTTTTTGTTTGGTCTGATTGCAGTTATTTGCATTCACATGGCATGATGTCACCAGGCGAAAAGTTGTGTTGTCATAACAGGCGTAACTTTTAAATTAATACTTATTCTCAAAATAACAGAAAAATTCTGGAAAACCAAAACTACATTTGTAAAATTTGACAAGTATTTTCTTTAAGAAAAGGAATGAGAAATAAAATTTTAGACTTACTGCTTCATTCTGGAGCTGACAAAACATTAACATTGGAGATGTCATTTGAAGGTGTGATTTAAGTAATATTTAAGTAATTGTAGGTTAACGAGGCTCTAAAATTATAAGGAAAATACCTAATTTTGACTCAAATTAATTGTTTTAACTGTCTTTTACTGTGAGAGCATCTAAAATGTTTAATGTTGAATCTGAGGTTTGGATTTTTTTTCTTTCAGCTATCAAACCCCAAAATCATTCTCTCGGAGAGCGGGTAGATGTGATAACCATAGACTCTGTGCTGTTGGGAAGGCAGAGTGAGAAAGAGGCAGAAAGAAAAGTGTATTTTCCTTCATCATTTTTCTTGTTACAATTTGATCTTTGTGCTTTCTGCAGCCCCATTTTGCGAAGCACATGTTCGTCATCATGAGTTGTGTTGTGTCTGTTACACCAAACATTGGCTTTCTTCAAAAAATCCTGGCAGGCATCCCTAATTCAACATCCATGATAAAAAGAAAACAAACTAGTACTTTCCTAGAGGTTTATAGAGATACTTTACTTCACTATAGGGGTGGTGAGATGCTGGAACAGGTTACCCAGAGAAGTTTTGTTGATGCTCCATCCCTGGAAGCGTTCAAGGCCAAGCTGGATGATGCTTTGAGCAAGCTGGTCTAGTGGAAGGTATCCCTGCCCATGCCAAGGGGCTTGGAACTGGATGATCTTTAAGGTCCCTTCCATCCCAAACCATTCATGAGTCTGTGTTTCTATGAAACTTTCCAAAATAAATGAAGGTGGTATGCAAAAGTAGGATCTGGAACAAGGTGATCATTAATCACTGTTTTACTAATGGATGTTTTCTGGAAAATACAAATTTTAGAATTTGGTTAGTCTCTAGAGGGGGACGAGTAGGAAGGTAGTTTGGAAAGAATTAAAATTACTCATCCCGTCTGTCTTGGGATGAGTGGTTAGAAGATAGCCTCTTCAGAGAGCACAGGGTCAGTCATACCTGGGAATATGTGCAGTGTAGATCTTGTGCTCAGCAAACTCTTCTTTCTATTGCTGATGCCGTTAATTATGGAGCCTAGTTTTCTTGCTGTAATCAAGCATGAACCTTCAGTAATGAGATATGTGTAAAGAATGTGTAGAGAAATACTAGAAGTTGAAACATTGCAGACCTTGCTGGCTTCTCTGTCTTGGTCAAAGGAGTTCAGGCAATGCTGCTCCTAGGAACCTGAATTTGGTGTGCAAAAGGTAAGAGAGGAGAGCTGGCTCCTGAGATGCTGCCTGTACCGGGCTGGAAGAGGAGTCTGAAGAAACCAGCTTGTGTTCAGTGCAGGCAGAAAGCAGCTGGGCTGCCCACAGGCAAGGGGGCAGGCAGGACAGGATACATCTCAGCTCTTTGTAACTGATACCTTTCTTTTTCCCCATCCAGCGTGATGTAGCATTATATTGACTGTTTCATCTTCCTCTCTGCATTCCTTCTGCTGCTTCTGAGTTAACTCTCCCCTGGTCTTCCTTCAGAATCCTTTCCCTGTATAACTCATTTAATTTTCTTGCACTGTTGTTTACTTTTTTGAAACTAACCCAGTGTAGTCCCTTGCTCCACTGCTCTCAAAGTTTTTTCTTTTTAGAAATTTATGAGAAATGGGAGAGGGAGGGAAGGTGAATAACCAGGGGACAAAACAGAAAAAAAGACCAAACCAGGGGAAGACTTTAAATGAGTAGTTAAAAACCAAAGCTGCAAAGTACCTGGCAGATCTTTAATTAAGTCAGGAAAAGACTTGGCTGAAATGAAATACAAGATCTTGCCAGTGTTTACTAAGAATGAGGCCCAAAAGAGATGCATGGAGTCAAACCAAAGTTCCACCTAGCCCAGACTGCAGCTCAGGAGCTTCCTGAGGCAAAAGTGTTTTCTGTATCTTTAGTTAACCCTCAGTGGATTTTCCTGCTCTGAACTTGTCCTGTCTCCAGATGCAAGCAGGCATTTAGCATCCATAGCATCTATTGCCTTTTGAACCAAATCAGGATCCTAATGCTTCTCTTGTTCTTTCCTGCACTGTTCTTGATCTTTGCACTGTTTAAAGGCCTGTTTCCCAGCCAGATGAGAGCCTGCAGCTCTTGGCAACTTTAATGGGAATTTGCAGAGCAGTCAGAAAGCTTAGCAATTCAAAAGAAATTCAAATGGAAGAATAATTTGAGAAGTTAATGTTCTCTCTGCCACTTTGCAAAATTCTAGGATATTAAAAAAAATTAAACAAAACAAAAACCAGCCCTTTCAAATGCCTTTTTAGAGAAACTCAGAGAATTTATATCCTGTCTCTGCAGTGACTGAAATGAGAAGTGTCCCAGGCACTTGACATGAGGGCTGCCTCTGCATGATGGTAATTTTTAACTCTGTGTAATCTTAGTATCTACAAACTACCAGAAGAGCAAACTGTGAACAAAACAAACCTAAGTTCTTTCAGCATCTTAGTCTGGAACCCGTTTAACACACACTTTATTTTATTTATATATATA
>NW_009942943.1:0-11833 GCF_000696875.1 Nestor notabilis | reverse complement strand
TTGCCGGCTGGGTTTGAACCACGACAGCATGTGTGCACAGAGAATACATATACATCACATATATACATTACCAGACACACAGACACACATGCAGCAGCCGCACAAACACAGACAGCACAACCTCCTTATCATGCTCCTCTCTCTGGCTGAGCAGGATGGAGGTCTGTTAGTGATAACATAATGTATGCACATCTGTACAATGAAGATCCCTCCAGCAGCTGGGCTCTCTGTCTTCCCAGTAGCTGCGTCTCCCCAGTTGCTGGCACCCAGAGGTACAAGCCCACAATTCTACAGCCTCTAATTGCTCACATACACATCCTGCTATCCTGCTCCATCAGAGCTGGCTGGGACTCCCCTGGTCCCTCAGCAGCCAACCCACCCTGGTCATGACCTTGAAGACACACACACAGACACATACATATACACTCCAGTGGGTCACAGTCCTGGAGACCCACAGTTCCTGTGGTCTGTTTAACAATTGGCTGGTACTCCCTTAGTCTTTCTGATAGCCAGCTACGCTATAGCCTCACCCTTAGAGACTCACACCTCCCTGGCTCCTGGCAACTTCACCTGCTGGATAGGTACTCCAGCTTGATCTCCACTAGCACTTACATACTCAGTCTCATACCTGCGCTTGCTCCAGTTGCTGATAGTCAGCACTCCCATAGACCGGCAAACTATTTAGATGTGACTGGCCCTTTTTTTCCCCTTACCCCTCTATTTTTCCACAGCTGTTCCTGCTCAAGTGGTCTATAGCCCTCCCTTCTCCACTTTTGTCTCCTCCCCTAAGGAGGACTAATAAGTACTGTGCAACACGTGAATGCTCTTCTCCTGCATTCCACAATGTCCAAAAAATGCTGTGGTGTTGAGTCATCTTGATAGTTTGTGTCATGAATAAGTGACCAGAGCTTTTTTTTTTCCCCTCTTCTTTTCTCTTAATCATAACCACAAATTTGGTTGTTTTTTTTTGTCTTTCAGGAGCACCCCAGACCAGAGTATGAAACTAAGCTGCTTCAGAAAAAGCTGAAAAATAAAAACATCACAACAGAAAATTCAATTGAAGTAAGGTGCAACTTATTCTTTTCACTTGTAGATATGAGTTTCATTATACTGTGATTATCTTTGTCTCTGATGGATAGTTTGCAAAAAGTACTTTTTGGTCCTCCTTATCAGCTTTATAAGTTACTTGCTGGGGGTCTGGTAGTATGCAGCCCTGAAGTGCCACTGAAATGTTTTGAGGTCATCACTTTGTTAGCTCTGCAAAGTAGAACAATTTGCTAGTAATGTGGTTGACTGGTCATTCAGGATCTAATCTGCAGAGTGGTGAATCATTAGGAAGATAATCACCACAGGGATTCATTGCTGTGATCTAGAATTTCAGTACTTTTTTGACAATAAAGAAAACTGCTATTATTGTAGTGATTTCCTTTGCTTAGATAATGGCATCTTTAGTCATGCTGCAGTTACACAATTGCGACCTTTTGATAGTGTTTCCAGTATAAATGGAAAAATATCGGTTTATCATTCTTAGATTGAAGTGTGTTTAGGTTTTCTATGACTATTTCAAACCTAAGAACAAGCACTTTTTTTCCCCAGTCCCCTCTTGTAAAATGCTGATTAAGATCTATTTCCTAAGCACTCATAAGTTCCTGTAGACTTGATCCATTAGGCTTGGTCAACCATTGTCTATTCCCTGTATATCACATGCACCAGCAAAGCCAAAGTATTCTAAAACCATGTCCAGTTCCAGGTAGGAGGAAACAGTTTAGTTTGAACATTGAGAGTATCTGAAGTGGAGAATACTCCAGTTTTCAGGTTTAGTCCAACAAATATAGCCCTGCAGCTTATGAAAGAACTTAACTATCCCTTTCTTCTGCTGATGACAATCAAGATTGTTAAGTGTTTCCAGTGGATCTTCCATCTCAATGAGACTGCATTTCACCTGCTGGGCCCAACTTAACTCCACAGATGACAATGGAAAGATTCTAAATTACTTTAATGGGCTTTGGAACTTACCCAATATGAGCAGGGACTTTCACATAGTGGTATGTAGAGGTCTTCCTTTACACATTAAAGAGTTCTCTAGGCCTTCCAAGAGAGGGATCAAAGGCTGTAAAAGATGGATAAAGCAGCTGCTGCTGTTCAGCTTTTTCTAACTTCAAGTAAATGAAATCTGGAAACAAGTCAGCAATTAACACTGTAGAATATTAGACTTTTGTAGTCATGAGGCAGTGTTAGATGATTATTTTGCTTAAATGAGACACAGAAATTACAACATTAATAATTAGAAATTAGTGTAAAAGGAAGCAATGAAAAATGTTAAGTGTAGGGGGAAAATGGGGAAGAATTGAAGATCAAGCACTCTAAACATGGGAAGAAGCCCTTTCAGACATCAAGAAGGGAAAGGCTTTTCTAGAGTATTTTTTTCTCCAATTACTGTTTGTGCCCATGTGGATGGAAAAATAATACTCAGAAAGAAATATATTTGCTTTGAGGGTTTGGGGCATCTGCATGCTGGCTTTCTCCAAGTCTTACCAGAGACAAAATCCTATTTTGGAAATTGATACAGGCATTCTGATGTGAAAAACTCCCAATTTTCAGTAATATGTAATTCTGAAGTAATTTCAGAAACAAAAAATAGTTCATTATTTCATTATATTGTCGTTAAAGTATTTTCTGGTAAAGTTTCCCAGAGTCATCTCAATCTCTTTTCGAAACTTCATTAAAAATTAAATTACTTTGACATTTGCCATCTTACAGTTACTCATGGAGAGCAAACAGTTATGCATATGGCAGAAGGTTTCATTTGGGTTGATTAAGGTAAAATTCAAACAAATGCATTCATCCTACAACTTACTGACTACCATATCTCCCTGAATTACTGAAATATAGTCAAAACATATGAGCAGTTTTCCATCAGTCAATATTTTGCTTACTGATTCTGTTGCAATCACTTTTTTTTTATTTGTGTCTGATAATTTCCAGCAAACAGCACATTAGTCTGGGTTTGGAAGATGTGTTGTGCAGTGGTTTGTACCTCAGTATTCTAAGGGTAATGTTTGTGTGTGAACTATTGAAGAGGGAACAGTTCTTTAACTGAACTGTTGTGTTAAAGGTAACTGTGGAAGATTCTGAAAAAAATAGACATTAAAAGAGTATTTAAGAGTGCGATAGTTCTTCTGACTAATTTTTAGAGTTTTTCGTCTTTTTCCTCCTTCAGATGGCTATATGTTATACTCATTGCAAGACCATTAGCTTAGGAGTTTTGCGTGGCAGGTTAATATTAAGGCACAGGTTTCTGTGAGGTCTCTGGCTCAGTACTTCTGTCTTGTTGGGTGGAAGCCAAGGGTACAGGACTTTGTCGTATTAATAGTGCAGATCTAGTGTTTGGACAGGCATCAAAGTAGAAGTCTCTCTGTAGTTTAAGATTCAGTCGTCCTAATTTCTTGGGTTTGTACGAATACATAGATTCCTGTGAGGTCTCAGTCTCATAGTATCTTGGTTGACAGTCTAATGTCATGGCATAAGTCTCTGTGAAGTTCTTGCCTGAATATTTTTAGCTAACTAGTATAATTTAGTGGCGTGTCTTTTGGCTGTAACTGGTCAACAACTGTAGTGTGCTGTGTTGATATCAAAAGACAGGCTCTGGCACCACTGCTTAAAACTTCTTATTACTTATCTAATATGAAGTCAGAAGTCTCTAGTTCAGCAGCTGTGGCTTGTTGGGATAGAAATGATGCCAAAGCTGCAGCTATTGTGAGAATACTGATTTAGAGCTTGCTTAAAGGCATATATTTCTATAAAATAACTGGCTTTTTTCCAGTATGTTAATTCCTCTGTTCCGGTGAGGATGTGACAAGTTTTATGGCAAAAAACTGAGCTTTTATGTGGAAAGCTCTGTGTACAATGCATTTTTCTTTTTTACTTGCCTTACTCAAACAATGAGTTCCTGTGAAGCTAATTGGGTTATTTTTGAAATGAAGGACTGGGGGTTTGGTTATGGGCTAGTTCTGTGATTGCAGAAGAAAACTGACACCACTTACATATTCTCTTAAATGATAACTTGGGAATACCTGTTGAGAGGAAACGTACTTCAGCATACATTTTCCCCTGTCTGCTGTTGAAGTCATTAACTTTAATGAGTGTGGAAGATGCCCAGCACCTGTCAGTAAACATATGAGTCACACCACCCAGGCAAAAAATTCCAAATCAACTTGATGAGACTGAAAGTATTACAGATCTAATGGGGTTTGTGTTATAGAAGATAGCTCTCATACAAATACTACTTGGCATATTTATGCTACTGTAATAAGCAAAGAACAAAATTTCAGCCTACACCAAACTGAGTGGTTCAGGCTGTTTTAATAAATATTTTATTGGTTATTTTGAGAGTGGGAGAGAAACCGTGTGGCCTCTGGGCCCTTCACAAAAGATTGGTGTGAAGTTACTCTTACAATAACACCCTAAGGTTCTAGTATTTCAGAAGAGAATTCATTTAAAGCTAAAGGAGTTGAAACATTTAAATGAAATGCCTCAGGTTAGGTAGGGAATACATAAACAGACAGTCCTTATGAACTATGACATTCATTTAAAAAAATGACAAGTTCTAAGGGAATGATTCTGGAAAACTCCAATGATCTAGCTTATAATCAGTAGCACTATCTGATTCTTTAGAGTCATATAAATAAAGGCTTGCAATGTAGAGCTTCTTGATTCATGTACATTAAAAAGCTTCTTTGTCCTTACAGCAGAGATGATGGCTTATGTGTGCATGCATGAATGCATGTCTGATAATACATTCATGCAAATATGGCAGGTGCAACTTTTTGTAATAAAAAAATTAATATTATTTTTTTGTTCTTCTTGCTTCATTCACTATAATGCTGAAGATGTGGATAGAAATATGTAACAAATAGTGTTGTATCTTCAGAATGTTAACTAAAAAAGGTGTTGGATATTTGTAATCTTCCGATAAGTTGTTCCTCTCTTTGCGCAGTACTAATGTTCTCAATGGAAGTACACGCAGGACAGGAAATGAAAATTGGTCTTGTGCCTGAAAACATGCAGATGGGTCTAGATCCAACTCTCACTGGAGCTGATGGAAGGAAAACCTTCCAGTCATTTCTGGGAGAGATGGATCAGGCCCTGACTCCTTTTCATTAAATGTTCAGCTGATCTGGCAAACATGATGCAACATCATATATATTCTTATCTTTTCTATTGGGCAGGAAACTGAATAACTCATTCCACATATTTCTCAAGGAAAATTTTCTTTATAGAAAAAAAGGGTTTGTCTCTTGGCTCATATTCTTACTTGGAGTAAACCCTGGGAATAATATAATCTGGCATTCTATCTTGTCTTTAATTAATTTTAAATATGGAAGTGACAGAATAACTTATTTAAATTGTTCAGTCAGCTGGTAATTGAAACTAAAGAAAGAATACTTCTTTCTGAACCATTGTTTCAGTTGACAACTGAATTAAAGCAAGATAATTTGAAGAGGAAGATCTCTAGTGTAAGAATGATACGGGAAAATATAAAATAAAATTGTATATTGCTTATCAATACTTCATATGTATACTTTTAAATTTCAGGATTGTGAAACATGAAATAGTAATTCTTGCTACTAGTTGGTTCCTTACCCAGTTTTTCATAAACAAATCTCCCACAAGGCCTAAGAAACACTTCAGATGTTGGAGTCCACCTCTTTATTAAGCAAGTCCTTAACTAAAGAAAAAAATTTTTTTTTTTATATATTAGCTATAGCTCTGTAGAAGAAACCAAGATAATTGGGCATAAACACTAATTTGAATAATCAGAACTGTGATAGTACTATGACTAAACACAGAGTTCCTTAATCACTAATATTGAGATAATTATTAGCATTTATTGGACCTTATTATTAATGTGATAAACCCAGCAATTTTGATTGATAGAGTATTTCTTAAATTGGCCAGCGTCTTTCCAGCCTCTTTCATTACTTTACTTTGACAAGTAACTTCTATGCCCAAGCCTATGGAATGGTAAGAGGAGTATGTAATAACTGATGTTTGTTTGGGTTTTTTTTTCTTTTCAACTTATTCCTTGGATCATTAACTTTTTTTAATAAAAAAAGAGAGTAACCGAAGATAAATGGGGACATTATGATGGATAATCTTAAGGAGAGATCTCATTCTCTTTGTTGTAACTTACTGTATTGTATCTTTATTTGGTTGTCTAATTGGATCAAGTCACATTTGAAGGGTAAATCATAGAATGGTTTGGGTTGGAAGGGACCTTAAACATCCTCCAATTTCACCTCCCTCCTGCCATTGGCAGGGACACATTCCACTAGACCAGATTGCTCAAAGCCCCATTCAGCCTGGCCTTGAACACTGCCAGGGATGGGGCATCCTGTTCCAATGTCTCACCACCCTCACAGTGAAGAAGTTTTTCACAGTGAGGAACGTTATAATTTTGATTATTTTGATGTTTATTTGGGTTCTGGGTTACAACAGTCTTATATCAGAGTATTCATAAGCAGAATTTGTGTCTTCAAAAAACTGTTGACATAGTCTTTCAGTGTGTTATATAGATGTGTGGATTCTTTGAATGTAGGGTATATGATGTCTATTTAAACCCCTCTTCCCTATTGTTGTCTTGGATTTCAGTTATCTTTTTCAGAGTAGCATAAAAAATGCTAAAGAAGTCCCACTTGCCCCTTGTCTTTCTGAAAATCTCAGGTGTTTTTTCTCATTTTTTATCAAATAAATGAACCCGGGGTGTAACCACATTCTATGCTCCAGTATTCAGAATTTTATTCCAGTCAGCCTTCAGAAGGAGGTAGCTCTTCCAATACTCTTGATATGAAAAAAGAAAATGCTTAAAAATATACCATCATAGAATAATTTAAGTTCGAAAAGCCTTCAGGACTTTATCTAGTCCAAAATCCTTCCTGTTTTTTAGAGTGTCTGCTATGATATCAAACCAGATTGCTCAGGGTATTATCCAGTCAGGTCTTGAAACCCCCCAAGGATGGAAATGGTAAAATTCTCTGAACACTGCCCCACTGTCCTCATGGTCTAAATGCTTCGCATTATATCCAGCCTAAACAACTCTTGTTTCAACTTATGCCTGTTGTCTGTCATCCTCCCAGCACGCATCACTGTGAAGAGCCTTGCTCTGCTTTCCTGATGACTGCCTTAAAAAAGCTGAGCCAGCCTTGTTCCCCAGCCTTTCTTCATAGGACAAGTGTTTCAGGGCTCTGTGCTAGACTTACATAAGTTGAGCAATTTTTTTTTTTTTTTTTAACTTGGTGAGGAAGCATTCCATCACCTCCTCCATGTCCTTCTTTAAAGATATTAAGCAGGGAGTTCTAGTATTGACCCCAGCAGTACTCCAGCTGTTACAGGTCTCCATGTAGAGTATGATTCAATAGCTAATACCCTCTGAGGAAAACCATCGAACTTGTATGTTGCTGAATTCAAGGCAAATGGCATTGACAAGTCTCGTCTTGTCCACAGGTCTAGTTATTTTCACACAGAAAGCAATCAGGTTGGTATGCATGATTCACTTTTGGTAAATCCATAATGCCTGTTTGCAATCACCTACTTTATGTGCTCAGAAAAGGATTTCAAAACCACTTTCCAAGAGACCCTGTGCAAGGGTGACTCCTTGATTATCCTTTTGTGCTTTTTGTAAAGATGGATACAAAATTTTCTTTTTCCAGTTGCCAAGGCCCGTCCCTGATCTCAGTGTCCTTTCAGAGATTAGATAGAGATCAGCCCTGCAATAACATCAGCCTGCTTCTCTAGCTTCCATTCCTTTTCTCCAAAGTTACAGGTAGACAAAATCACTGCTTATCTTTTCTAAAGGAATAAATCGTCACTGTTTTGCCTAGACATCAATATGGTGTTTAACTAGGAATACTGGATGCTTTTTTATTCAGCCACTGGAGACTGAACAGGGCAGATCAGAGCCAGGATTTTAAGAAGAAGGTATCTTATCCTTGTACAATTCTTCCTGCCAAAATAAAAATTAGTGGTCTTTTCCAGAAGAAAGCTTTGAACCTGGAAACAGGAGAAGACAGGGTGTTGTTTGTTGATCTTATTTGTGTTACTTATTAAGAATTTGGCTCAAGAAAGACTTTTTTTTTTAGGGCAGTACTATAGCTTGCATTGTTTAATCATGTAACCAGGACTTAAGCATACGATTAAAGTTAAGCACATGCCTCAGCATCCTGAATTTGGATAGAATTAAGTGCTTTTTTGAATTCAGGCCTAAGCTTCTTATTGACAACATTCAAGATGATGCAGGCCTGTTTCCTGTCAAACTGAATGGAAAGACTCATTCCTACAGATTCTATTCATCAGTACTTGAAATTAATTGGAGTTCTGTCTGAGTAAGTAATAAAGTATTAGTCCTTAAGTCAGCAGTTACTACAGATGACTTACTATTGCATTGTACCCAGTCAAAGACTATAATAACAGGTTAGAGGGTTACAGCAAAGTCTCAGGTTAAAAAATAAATCTCCAGAAGTCTGCTGTGTTTTAATTTAATGCAGATACTTGAACTTAAGAAAACTATTTTCCCTTTCCTGTGTGCTGGTGACAAACTCTTATATCTTGGAGTATATTTTCTACCTTCTGTTGAGAATTCTTTTAGGGTAAATTTCAAGCTATTTATCTCCAAGGTCAAAACAGAAGCCCAGATTTGAGACAAAATTTACACAGATTGGCTGTGGAAACAACAGTCAGTTAAGTTAGTTGCCAAGAAGTTTTTATTCAATGCATACTGCAATCCTGTCTGCAATTTTAAAGAAATAAACTGCATTTATGTTAAATTCCTTTGGGCATCCGACACATGAAGATTGAAATTCCACATACTGCAAGCTTAAAGAGCTAAAGAAGTCAGTTTGAACTTTCACAGCTATTGCCATGTTTCATTGAAAAAACACTGGCCCACTGATCTTCTGATTTTCGTGATTCTTTTAGTTTAGGGATAAGATGGCATTGTGCTTGGAAGCTCATTCACACCATGGCATTTGATGCCGTAGATAAACTTGAATGCTTACCAAGTTATTCAAGTCAACTTTTTCTCCTATTGATGTCATCTGGGTAGTGTACAACTGAATTTAATGAGAGTAGACTTGTAATTGTTAAAACCCAATGTCAAATTCATTGCTTCTTCAAATCTCTATTGTTCATTTTGTCAAAATATAAAGCTTGTTTGCGTACATGGACTAATGTAGCAACTTCCAATGCCATACTCCAATTCTAGCCTCAAAGACTGGTGCATATCTAATGATATAAACAAAGATGGAATATTACCTTTTTAAACAGTGAAAATAAACCCCTAGTGCATCTTCTCTTCCATTAAGGATTCCACTGAAAGATGATGGAGTGGTATGCCTTTATTATTATTTTAGTTATTCCTTTGTTGGTAAGCATAACTATTCAAAATTCAGTCCTCCACATGGTTGTCTTCTATTGTTAAAGTTCCATGAAATCAAACCAGAAAATCAAGGGGGGACTATAAAAAGCTTTTACAACTGTCTGATACCAGAGTGCAAGAACAGTTTCAAAGATCTGCTATCTTTGCCCCAATTGCCAGCTTTAGCTAAAATCTTGTGATTAAAATTAGTCATGTTTAAAATGGCCACTTTATTGGTGTAGCAGTCCAGGGGGTTTTAGCTCCCCTAAAGCCTCTCTCCCTCCCAAAAAACAGTGAAGATCATCCTGACGGGTTTAAAAGGGGGTGGTCCTTCGAACATCAGTCTGGAATCTTCCCTAACCCATAAACACCAATTGCCATCCTTTCCTGATAATAAATTGCAGTGGCTTAGAGAAAGCGTAGACAACTTAGTGGACCAGGAGTTGCACTCTGTTTTGCTTCTTTTGGACTTAACTTCCCTGTTCTATGCTTGGTTTTCTTATTGAAACTAATTGCCTGGAAAATAGATTGGACCTCATTCCTTGAAACAACTCAAATACCATTTTGATAGTGTTGATACCTGTCTCTCACATGGCAAATGGATCTTTAAAATTTAACCTACTGTAATATTTAAAAATATTTGATATCTCAGATTCCTTTGTTTTACAAAGGCTGTACCAAAAATACAGCTTCAGTTCTGTCTTCCTCTTGATGCATTACAAAACCCATCCTTTAGTTAGGTGTGTTTTTTTTGTTTTGTTTTTTTTTCTTTTCAGAATTCAGGGCCCACCCAGTGTATTAACTTTTTGCATCTGTTTCAGCATCTTCTGTCACACTCTCACTGCTTGATTTCAGCCCTTCCCTTCTTCCCTCCAATTCTGGTTTTCAGCAACTCCTAATCATGGTCTCATCTAGTCTTATTCTTCTCCTCCCCCAGATCCTTTTCTTCTACTCCATCTCTAAAAATGTGTCTTTATTTTTCCATCCTCAGTTTGCATCTCGTAGTTTCACATCACTACCTATATTTTATGTCTGCCATTTTTTCCTCAGTAAGGACAGACAGTATAGCAGATAGAGTGCCTATGCCAGTGAAGAAGGAAGAGATCCCCACTTTATGGGGCAATCACTGACTCTCAGTTCTAAGCTGAGAGACAGCTCAGTGAATGCTTTGACTTTAAAGTTATATGCAGACTCAGTTGTCAGCTCTGGTTTACTGAACATTAAAGCCACCTAAAATCAAAAATAGAGAATCTTCCCGAGAGAGTGAAGATCAGATTTCACTGTGTGCTGTTAATTTTAAATCAATGGAAAGGAAAGAAAGTGCTTGGATGGCATGGGTTAGGCAGTCCTGTGGCTGTTTTCATTTCTGATAGGATCCAGCTTGACACCTCAGGAAACTGAAGACTAGCGGTGGACTGTGTACAAGGATGCCTTAGTATGTCCATTGCCTTCTCTAAAGCTGAGGATGGTGCTAATGGTAAAGTTATACTAAAGTTCCTGTAAAGGAAAATCAGCCTATCTGTGATTTCCCTGGAAGGGGTCAGTTAAAAGATTCCTACTGGTTCATGTGTAATTTTTCCAAGGCCAGTGATCTAACAAAACACTAAGGAAAAGTTTAGTCAAGTTTCTCTGATTCGTAATCATAGAATCACAGAATAGTTAGAAGGCCATCAAATTGGTCAGGCAGGATTTCCCCTTAGTGCAACCATGCTGGCTGTCACCAACCACCTCGCTGTTTTTCATGTGCCTCAGCATGCTTTCCAGGAGAATGTGCTCCAAGATTTTGCCAGGCACGTATAATGCAGCATACTGTTAAAATGTCAGGTTTGAGATGTTCCTGAAACACTATGTAAGTAAGAGCATTCTTCTACTTGAATTTGTTGTGAGACAAATACTCATCGGTCCTATTATTTTGCTTGTTGTCTTTGCATATGCCATACTGGGACAAAGATAATGTATACTATTTTATTAATCCTTCCACATGATTGCTAACGCAGAAAACTGTGGTTTGTCTGATGGATATCTTTTAAAGACTATGCAAACCAACATTCTTTATATGGAAAGATTCTTTGTCTCTAATAACAAAACTGACACTGAATAACAAGAAAATTAAAACTAAACTGATCTTTTGGGGCATTATTTAAAGTGGAAAGATTATCAAATCCAGACTTGAGGAATGAGTGTTCTTAATTTGTAGATAAAGCAAACAGGAGTTTCAAAGAACTCATCTTTCTATAAACATTGAACTTACTTAAAAATATTATTGGTTTTGTTCGTTTTTTTTTTTCCACTGGATCCATTATCAGCAGCTGCTACATACACAGCAAAGTGCACTATGTTTATGGCAGTATCTTTACAATCTTGTGAGTCATAGCACCAGGCAATATGAAGCTGTCCTGAGTTCAGCTACAGCAGTCATTT
>NW_009942942.1:0-1403 GCF_000696875.1 Nestor notabilis | reverse complement strand
CACCCATGGGACACTGTGACACCCTGGGGACACTCCGTGACGCCCTGGGCACCGCGGTCGCCCTGTGGCAGCTCCGGATGCTCCAGGCCTTGGGGTGACATTTCCATTGTGAGGGCGGAAGGAGGAACCCACACGAGGGTTTTCGAGATGACTGGGCCACCCGCCTGAGGAAGGGCTTGTCCCCACCTCCCTTGTCCCCACCAGGAGCCCCTCGTGGTGGCCTCAGGCCCTGGGGACTTACCAGCACTCAGCAGCATGTGGGCAGCGGTGGCAGCCTGAGAAGAGAGAGGAAACGAGCGTCAGGAAGGACCCAAAGTGTCCTTGTCCTCAGCGTGTCCCTCGGTGAAGGGGAAGTTGGTGTCACACCGGGATGTGGGGACTTTCCAGCATCCCCCTGGCTGTTCTGGGGTGTCCCCAAGCAAAGGGGTGAGCCCTGGATTTGGGGATATGGGGGGGATTTGGTGTGTTTGGGGGTGGGAAACTGAGGCATGGGGCAGGGATTGAGGGTCTCCATCAGCCAGGCAGGGGATGGACACCCCATGGGTCAGGAGGGATGGACACCACCAGGATGTGCAACCTGGATGGACACCAGGAGGAAGAGGCACCCAGCAGGATGGGAAGGGGAAGCCCCAACGGACAGACATCCGGATGGACATCCAAAGGGATGGACAGACACCTAGACCCAAGTGGGCAGGGACATGGATGGACACCCAGATGGATGGACATCTGGACACACACCCAGATTCACACCCTGACAGACAGACGGACAACAGGACACCCTGAGAGGTGGACACCTGGGTGGATGGAGACCTGGATGGATGGAATCCGGATGGATGGATGGAATCCGGATGGATGGAATCCGGATGGATGGACAGAAGGACATCCAGGCAGACAGAAGACAGACAAGCATCTGGACTGATGGACACCTGGACAGATGGGTGCTTGGGCGAGTGGACAGACAGATGGACACCAGAACAGACACGCTTGGACAAGCCGACGGACACTTGGATATCAGGACAGATGGATGGATGGACACCTGGACAAATAGACATGTGGGCAAGGGGGCAGATGGATGGACATCGGGACACACAGATGGAGGGATGGACACTTGGACAACCAGAAGGATGGACACTTGGACAACCGGACAGACACGTGGATATCAGGACCGGTGGGCACCTGGATGGATGGATATATGGATACTTGGATAACCAGACAGACAAGACCTGGATAACCGATCCCATGGACACCGGACACTTGGACAACTGGACAGACGCCAGGACAGACACATGGACACATGGACACATGGACAGACGGACCCCGGCACCGCGGCGGGGGGCGCATGGACACGGACCTGCGGCGGGGTCCCCCTCTGGAGCATCCCCCCATGGAGCATCCCCAGGAGC
>NW_009942941.1:527-8677 GCF_000696875.1 Nestor notabilis | reverse complement strand
GAGGGCAGCCGGCGGCGGAGCGGCTCAGACCCGACCAGCCCCGGCATCAGCCCTCGTCCCACACCCGACAGCCACACACACACACAGTGACCGTAATTGGGCTCCGTGACGGCATCCCTGCTGTTATTACCCCTAATTACCTGTCTCCGACTATGTTTCCCACAGGATTCATCCCTTGTTCCGGGCTCTTCCTTCCTCCAGGGCCGGCACTGAAACTCTTCCCTTTTTTTCCAGCTGCCCGCAGCCCAGCCGTCGTGTCAGTCACAGCACTGAATATCCTGCTCAGCCCCGCGAGTCGCTGCCTGTAGCCTGCTTAACGCCTCTCAAATATGCTGTCAGGCTGTATTAAGTCTGTGATTTTTCACAGACAAACTGTTATTCTTCAAATTAGAACTTGCCCACATGCAGGCAGCCCGGAACAGAAAACGATACCTTTCTTCCTGCTAGGACGCACTGCCAAACTTCAAGTATCCATTCCAACACGTGGCAGGACTAGAACATCTCATTAAATGGTTCTGAGGGGGGATTGGTTTTGTTTTACATTGACAAGGGACTGATCTTTTTCCCTGACATCATCTTTGGCAGCAGCTAAGCTATTTTTACTAAAACTCTTCAAAAAAACCCCACCAAAGTTCATTAGCTGTAGTTTCCTGGATAGAATAACCAAATCCCAAACTGTTAAAACTGGCAGAGTGGTAACTAAAAAAGGTCTCAGACAGGAAGAACACATCACCCAGCCTTGCCATTAGTAATAGAAAATAGTAATTAGAAAGCATTAGTAATATGTTTTCTTATTATCCTTTGTCATGAAGTTTACATCTAATCTTTTCATCTCGATCCAAAATGCACTTGGGGGAGTTTCATGTTGGAAACATTAGCACCAACTGTGCAAATAATACCAAACAGAGATTTATCCTTATGGATGGATTAAAATACCTACTTTGAAATGTATTGTTTGAATTTAGTCTCAGAATTTCACCCAAGTCTACAGTGAAACTTTCTCTTTAACTGCAAAACATGTAATCATTTCTGCGCAGGTAACATTAAAAGAACTTCATGTGGAGAAAAAAATTGTCCTGTTTTCTTCATTTTCTGTCTGGATTTCCTTCACAAGAAATTTTCCCACACTCCCAAATGTTGAACACCAGCCATATGCAAACATCTATTCTAATGATGGCTTAAACACAGGGTGCAGCAAAGCTTCTGTAATTAAGCCATTAAAAAATTATTATCGTAGCTGTCATATTTTAATCAGTGACGAAGCAGATGGAACTCCTCAGATCCAGTGTCTTCTGCTCTTGAGCACTCAAGCAGGTTGGAGTTTCAGAATGGGGCTTCTCAGCAAAACTAATCTTTTAGAACCTATTTTTTAAAGTTACATTTATGTTTTGCTGGGGTTTACCTGAACAAGTTGGAAAGTCTTTGCAAAGCCAACTCTGAAACATCCCCGTCTCCGTGGTCATTCTCTGTGCTAGGGTGCAGTGATCCCTGCGGCCTCGTACCCCTTAAAGAAAGCCCCTTCTATCTTGTATTCCCCCGTATCCCTCACTCCTGCTGGTTTGGAAGCTATTAGTTAGCTTCAAGATGACATCTGGTGGTAGATTTTTATTACTTCTCTTTCTGGGAGCTAATCCCAGCACTCAAGCAAATGAATTATCTCTCCCCAGTTGCCCATCATAAATTTCACCTCTTCTGTGCTTCCCAAACAAGATATATGTTGTCTCAGCTTTTGGCCTGCAAATGTCTTACTGTTAATATCCAGGAATAAGCATTTATCCCATGGGCTCGTGCAAAGGAACATCATTAAAGCACGTCAGTATGATTCAGTTAAGTTAAACACCAGTTGGAAAGACTCTCACTGTATCTCTTACAACACTACATGATGTATGTCACTGATGACCCCTGTTTTGGGAGGGAAATAAGACAGTCTTATGACCCCTCCTATGGCTTTATCTCAAAGATCTATGTTTTAAGTGCAAAAAACCATGGGGTTTGCCAGTGACCATGTGTGTTTGTGCCTCAAGAGCAGAACCTGTGTCTCAGGAAGTCCCCCATCCCTCCTGGTAGCCGGCAGAAGTACCCCAGCAAATCTGCAGAAGACTTTTGGAGCCTTCCTGGAGAGAGGAATATTAACTATGCATTAGAAGACTCATCAAAGAGACTCATCGAAGGCAAAGTCTTGCAGATGTCACAGGGTACATCGCTCTAACCACCTCTCTCTTGCACCCCAGAAGGATCAGGCAGCCCATAAACACCACAGGAAGCTCTGCTCCCTGCGGGTATTCCCCCTTCCGCAGCTGCCCCCAGCCTGGCTGCCCCATGCAAAGATCAGCCACTCCAAAGAGCAGCTCCGTGGCTTTGCGGTTTGCTGCTCTCAGGCTGACTCTCCTCCTCAGACAGATCATTTTGGCTTTTTAAATGTAACCGGTTTGGCAAAAGAGCAGCTAAGGGTTAATTCACAGGGTGGGGATAAAAATAGACATGAGACAAGTTGGGTGAGAGCAGGCAGGAGGGGGAATTCCCTTCCTCTGGGCTTTGGAAATGTCCCGGAGGACAGAAGTCTGGGAGATTTCTCCTTGGGAAGGAGGAATCTGCTGCGATGTGGCCACACAGATTTGCCTCCCCTGTAGCAGAGCAGGTGTTTCCCCAACAGAGAAGTTCTGTGGGCTCCAAAATTAAACTAGTGTCAGGCAAAGGGCACTGTCTCTCTCCCCTCCCAAGGGACCAAGACCGTGGTTTGACTTCATGCACTGTGATGAGATTGGGCATTTTAGTAATTTAACCCATTAAATACTTCATGTAATGAAAATTGTCAACGAAAAACATCTTTAGATAGGACTGGTCAAATCTGGCTCTGATTCACACCAGCAGGGATCTGTACTCATGCCACAGGAGCTGAAGGATTGAGTCCCAGAGGGAATGCCTGGAATTCACTCTTGTCTAATGCCAATGTTTTCCTTTCCTAGGCCCTGTCCTAGGTGGACATTTAATAGGACAGCCATGGAAAATGATCCCTTTAAGGCTTTCAGTCACACACCAAACCTCTGGATTTCAGAAAGCATCTTCACATCACAAAATAGTGAGATTTTCTCATGGGTGAGAGGGCATTTCCCACTGTTCTGAGCAGGGAAGGCGGAGCTGGGGCTGCCTTTGGACCATGTGCTCCTTGTCATGTCATGACCATCCTTCTGGCAGCAAGGAGAGCTCTGGATGAGGATTTACATGCGTGCTGGTGAAGAACAGTTCTGTCTCACCACCAGTGTGGACAAGGCAACCAGCATGCCCTCACACACAAAGCCATGCTGCTGCATCAGCCCAATCCCAGCACCATGTGTCTCTGCATGTAACCTGGCAACCTTGGGATTGCCAGAGCATCTTCCACATTGCTCTTCCAGAAGGCCAGTCAGAGCCGAGGCAGGAGGCTGGCACAGCACCAGACACCCTGCCTCAGGAACCAGAGGGGGCTTGTGCTGGGGCAGATGGATGTTCCCAACTTGGCAGCTGCCATGCTGTGACCAGTGCCATGGCCTTGTTCTCCCCTGCCTGCTCACCATGGCCATCTGCTGTCTTGGCCTCTATCTGGAGCCTCTCCAAATTGTGACGGTGCTGTGGCATGGCTATAGCCAAGCTCCTGGTGGCACCATGGGCATGGAGAAGCACAGATGCTGTAATGCTCCCAGCTGTGAGGCTGTGCAAGCACTAGATGGTGAGCCAGGACTGATCCCGTGTCACTGTGCATGAGTGGTGTCAGCCCTGGGAAAGCCCATCAAACAATGCTCAAGCCCTTAAGAGCTGAGGGGAAAGGGTGAGACCCCACTGCTCAGGGCAGGTCTGGGGCATGGCTCCTCTCAGCAGCCCCTGAGGTCTTGGGTTGTCTGAATCCAAAATGCCAGTTTTGTAGGTAAAAGCATCTGACAAAGGTGTATCCACATCACACTCACTAAAGTGCAGAAATATAGACTTGCACCAGCTTGGACCGTGGTGGTCACCCAAAGAGACCACAGTCCTACCAAGCATCGAGGCCACAAGCCCAAATGGCCATCAGTCCCATCTCTCCTGCCCCATGGCAAAACCCAAGAGAGTTCCTGCTTTGCATGGTGCACCATCCTCGCTCCCCAGATAACCCAGCTCTTGCCTGGGATGAAAGCACAGCTTTTTGCCTCCCCAGGCTGTGCAGCACCTCCCTTCCTCTGGTTATGCTTCTCATACTTGCTGCCCTTATCTCTGCAATTACAACAGTGCAGAGACCCGTTCCTTTCATGGCACTAAATCAGAGACATCTGCGACAGCAGAGCTTTTCAGCTTGGCCACCCCAGCACCTCAGCTCTGCTCCGGCTTCCTCCAGCCCTTTCTGCAGAGCTTCAATACCTATAAGCATCCAGCTGCTACCAGATACCTGCTCAGCTGTCTGAGAGATCCAGCATGAGATGAAGCATGACCAGCAGATCAAAGGAGGTGATCCTGCCCCTCTACTCTGCTCTTGTGAGACCTCACTTGGAGTGTTGTGTCCAGCTCTGATGTCCTCAACATAAAAAGGACATGGAGCTGTTGGAGCAAGTCCAGAGGAGGGCCACGAGGATGATAAGAGGGCTGGAGCACCTCCATATGAAGACAGGCTGAGAAAGTTGGGGCTGTTCAGCCTGGAGAAGAGAAGGCTGTGTGGAGACCTCAGAGCAGCCTTCCAGTAGCTGAAGGGGGCCTACAAGGATGCTGGGGAGGGACTCTTCATTAGGGACTCTAGTGGCAGGACAAGGGGTAATGGCTTTAAACTTAAACAGGGGAAGTTTAGGTTAGATATAAGGAAGAAGTTCTTCACAGTGAGGGTGCTGAGGCACTGGAATAGGTTGCCCAAGGAAGTTGTGAATGCTCTAACCCTGGAGGTGCTCAAGGCCAGGCTGGACAGAGCCTTGGGTGACATGGTTTGGTGTGAGGTGTCCCTGCTCATGGCAGGGGGGTTGGAACTAATGACCTTAAGGTCCTTTCCAACCCCAACTATTCTATGATTCTATCCCACTCTCGGATCAGCATGCCCCCAGATATGTTCAGGTCTCTCAGACCCTTAATTTTGCCTGTCCCAATGTTTATTATTCCTCTCCAAGAACAGTTCTCTTCTTCTAATGCTTTGCTGTCTGATGTCCTTTTCCCCTTCAGTTTTGTTCTTCCTTTCTTCCTTCGCTGTGTTACAAAGCTGTGAAGAGCTCTTGGAGAGGAAGATGAGTCAGGACAGATAGGCAGGGGGAAGAAGACAAGCTCCCAGCCTTGAAGTCAGGTTCACTGCCTGCGTCATTGTTATTAAAAATAGATGAATGGCAGTGCTCTTTGCATTGGAGGAGAGACAGAGGAGATGTAATATCCCGGGCTGCTGAGCAAATGCTCCCTCTGCCTGCCTGCAAGTCACCCAGTAGCATCTTCTGCTCTTTGATAAATTCCTTTTTTTCTTGGCTCTGACTTGTGGGATTTAATTTGCTTCCCATAAAAAACTTTTAATGTTTCAACCTTGGGGAGGGGGGGGATGACTCACTTTGGATTAGCTCTTCTGTTCCACTCAGTTGGCAACCAGCTCCCTTGAGAACTGAAAATCCCTGAGTCCTGAGTTGTCTCCCTTTGAGAGGAGACCCCCTCCCCATCCCGCAGCAAAGTGCTTCGGGAGGATGAGAGCAGCCATATGGGGGTGATATATTGACCTGTCTAACCTAAGACCAATCCTAATCATGCCCAGTCCTCCTGAAAAAAGCAGGTTTGCAGGGTGGCATAGGGCAGGCTGGGACCCACTGAGCTCTCTGCAGGGCCAGGATGAGAGATGCCCCATCCCTGGCAGTGTTCAAGGGCAGGTTGGACACAGGGGCTTTGAGCAACCTGCTCTAGTGGAAGGTGTCCCTGACCGTGGCAGGGGGTTGGAACTAGCTTTAAGGTCCCTTCCAACCCAAACCATTCTATGATTGTATGTGACAGTGCTGCTCGCAGTGCCCCATGGCAAAGGGCAGAGGAGAGAGGCGCTGAAGCACAAGAAACGGGATGATTTACCAGACAGAGCCCCACATCTGCCATCCCTCTGCCCAGAGCTCCCGCTGCTTCCGCCACTCACCTCAGTGCTGCAAGAAGGAGGTGATCACTCTTCAGATTGCACAGGGCTGGGTGGTAGTGGCAGTGGGACCTAAGCCACACCACTGCTCTGCTCACTATGGGGAGCTGGGGGACACAGCTCAAGCACTGAGCTTACACATCTCTCCCAGGGCTAACATTTCCCTCCCTCCTACCTATACCCTGACTTCCCCTCAGGCCTTTGCTGCCACTATTTTCCACTCATTTGTTTCCTATGATCTGCTTCTTCCTATTAAATTAATGTAATCAACATTATCATCTCTGGCCTGCTCCGTGCTTTGGCCACCAGCCAAAACCAAAAGGACAGGAACTAAATAAAGCTGCTGCAAGAGAGAGCATGGAGACTGGGCAGAAGTCTATGCTGTGGATTTTGAGCACAAAACTTTCTTCCAGAAGTTATTCTAAGTCCTCAGCTCTTGCTGCTACCCAGACCTGTCTGGCCGAGGCACTGCATAGGTTTGCCAAGGATGTTTTCAGTCCTTCTCGAGGACAGCCCAGGGCAACTACCCCCTGAGCAAGTCAGAGCCCCTGCAAAACCCACACGGACACAGGGAGTTGCTGCCTGGTATCTAATGGGAGTGGTTTTGCTCCTTCCATGAGAAAGTGGTCGTGCACCAGCGGGATGTTAAAGTGCTCCTTGGTTTTGCTCCCTTCTCCAGGGTGGGAGAGCAGCAGTGTCACCACAAAGACACTGTCACTCTGGTGCAGTCACTTTTTTTGCTCCCAACCACCCCTTCCGTGCTAAGAGGAGCCGAAGGTGCCTCATTAGTATGTTAATCACAGTCCTAATGAGTGCAGAGATCAGCTAAAGTAATAGCAGTGACCTGCAGGGGGGCTCATCTGCTCAGGTTTATCGTGCTGCTCACAAACCCCTTGGGGGAATGTCAGCCCATCGCTCTCCTTGTCCCCCAGCTGCTGAAGACACCCCGTGCCATGTCTATATGCTTAATTAAAGCAGAGGGACCGGTAACCTTGGCGACTGAGAGCCACTATCTGTAAGCCAGCTGAGATGGATATCGTTCTGGCGTCTCCAGAGAGAGACCAGAGGAGAGATGTGAGTCAGAAGCTTGCGGGCATTGAACGTGCTCGTGAACCGTGGTCACAGGCAGCAGCGCTGACATCCCCGGGGCTCATGTCCTCCTCAGCGATGAGTGACTAGAAACACCCTGGTTCCTTGTGGGGAGACGTGGCACACTCCTCACCACCCTGAGGTGCCGGCTCAGGGGTGCACACTGCAGCAGCGAGAGCCCCAAGCCTATCTGGTGCAAAGGGGGCTTTGCTCTGCTGGGCAGCCCTGTGGTGACTGCGGGGAGCAGCAGACTTAAAACTTACCAAGAAGTTGTAAATATGCTTAAAATAATTCCCCTTAGAGCAGGGAAATTTGTACAAGCTCAATTACTTCTGCCTTAACGGGGTGCCAGAAAATGGTACGTGTAGTTTTGGTGGTGATAAGTAGCAAGCAGCTAGAAACACATTTCCAGTGAGGGCAGATACTTAATTTTTTCCTTTTTTAAGAGCTGGTAAAAGACACCATCAGTTCTGCATCATGTCAACCCTGTTCTCTTCTCTCTGCCTCTGAACTGACAGCAGGAGCTACTAAAGATCCCACACTGAAGAAGGAAGGCAAGACCTCCAAGGGAACAAAAATGTTTCCACCTTCCTCCCCTGTCCTGTGGTGCTGCAGACGCGAGTATTGTGACAGAGACTCCCACCTCTGCCAAAGCAGCATAAAAGAGCATCAGCAAGGACCACAGATGCCTCCAAGGCCCCATGTTCTTTGTACTTTCCGGGCAAAGGGCACCTTCCCAGGTCAGAGGGGCCCCAAATCTCTGTGTTTCTGTGAGAGCTGATGGGACAGGGCAGGAGGGCTTGCTCCATCTGCACTACATGAGGCTGGGCTAGGGAGGAAGCACCATGACAAGATATTTGCAAAGAGGTTTTTGGTCCTTCCAGAGAGCACAGGGTGCCTGGCTTCGTAACAGGGTTTCTTCTTCAGAAATGCTGACCAGAAGAGAGCGGTCAGACTTGCTGAAGGACCCTCACAGTGC
>NW_009942941.1:0-416 GCF_000696875.1 Nestor notabilis | reverse complement strand
GCAGCACCCAGGGGTGCTTGGAGAAATGCTGCACTCAGCTGTGCCCACAGACCCGGGTACCCCAAAACAGCGCAGGGACCACAGGGCAATGCCCCGTGTTGGACTTGGCCGCTGTCCCCATCCCTGTATGGAGCAGAACTGGGGTGCCAGGGGCAGACTGGCGGGTGGTGAGGGCCTGCACCCGAGTCACTTGGACCAGCATGGAGTGCTGGGGGTGGTGCAGGACCAGATCGGGGATGCCCAGCACAGGGAAGGACGGGACCAGGGCTGCCGTGCCCGAACTAGGGGTGACCGCTCCGAGGATGCCGAGGCCGGCGAGGGATTGGACCAAGAGCGCCCATCCCGAACCGGGAGTGCCGGGGACCGACTGGCGATGCTGGTGGCGGTGCCGAACGGGACCACGGGTGCCGGGGAGC
>NW_009942940.1:0-4084 GCF_000696875.1 Nestor notabilis | reverse complement strand
AAAAAAAGCTTAACATCACTTTGCCTCAAGAACAAGCAGCTGCAACCAACTGCATGCAGAAAGATCTGTTGCATAATGAGTTCCTATTTTTTACACATATTCATATACTGCAAAGAATTGTACTCCAAATACAGATTCGAGGTACCAACCCACTGTGCTGGCATTGTCACCTCACTGGGCCAGCATTTTCAGGTATAGGGAACACTGTGAAAAATGGAACCCATTAAACATTGTTTCTCTTAACCATTAAGATTTCATCATTTTGATCTTGCTGCTCAGAGAAAGGCAGCCAAACCTTTCTTCCACAAACCATCAAGAGATTGTCTTATCAATCAAATTCTGTCCAAGGAAATAACGTTTCCTTTGATGTTGTTCTTAATTCATTTCTTCACAACACTCAGCCTTCGTATGGGAGATACAGTTTCATTCATCTCAAACTCTCACTTCCAACTGGAGAAAGAAGAGCCTTACTCTGTCTGCCATTCCAGACTTCATAGAAAAGATTTAGATTCTTGTGCTGATCTTTCTGTAGGATGAAAAGACTTCATCTTTGGGGTAAAAAATCTATGGGTAAGGATATCAGGGAATTCACCAGTAAATTGAAGGTACCTGATTTTTGTTCTCTTTTCCAGTACCTTTTGAAGATTTTATACTAAGTAATCTATGAATAAAATACAAACAATATTACTGGATCCCATGGGAACTAGAGAGCTCCACTGTACAAGATCAGTTTGTGCATAATTGCTTTTTTCTTCTTTCTCTTAGTGTGCTATTTTTCGTCAACAATAGCAAAAAATTTAAAATTCCAGGATGGTTGATAAGGCAGAATATGAACAGCAAGACATCAAAGTTTGTTCCCTTAACATTGAAGTCACTGCTCTAAGACCTCGGTTATATTAAAAAGGCAAAAGGAAATGCAACTACTGTCTCCTTTTTCAACTCCAAATGCTTTTTTTCCGTTCTGCTCCACGATCAAAGAGATGCCTTAAGTGCCTGTTCTCATAGGATTTAGGCATTAGTAGCTCAGCATGAAGCTACTCAGCCTTGAGTGGACTCAGACCTTTGTGCCAGGCAGAAGGAGACCTTGTAGTCTCTAATACAGAAGCGTGTGAGCATTTTTCGTGCTCCAGGGTCAGAAGGAAGGGGTTGCTGAGGACCTTGCGTTTGACCTTCAATGTTTTGAAAGCAAGTAAGACTGTGGTCTTGCAGCAGCAGAATAGCAGAGCTCCATATGCATCTCTCTAGCAGCAAAGGCAATTTAATTTTAAAACAAAACTGTTTTCACTGAGTCTTTCACACCACTGGGTGCACGTCCAAGTGGTCCGGACAGTTAGGCTTCCTAGCGATGATGCAGAAGAGGAGAGATGGTGCTATCAGGGTCTTGTTATGTCTCCTGGATTGTTTTGAGGTTGCTGATTGTGTACTGGTTTTGGATGTGCCTTTTTTACTTTCAGAGCTGATGGTGACTAAGGAATTTAGCCTTTCTAGCATATCTCCTTCAGAGCTGATGGTGATTAAGGAGTTCAGCCTCACTAGCATCTCTCACCTCCCTGAGTCACTATTGTGTCCTTACTGTTTGATCTCTTACCTGGGTGTCATAAAGATTCAGTTATGTCTCACACCTTCTTATCACTGCTTCCTGATGGCTTGAGTCTTTTGAGCAAGCTGTCCTCTTCCTAACCTAAGAGGTGCTGATGGGCATGGAAATGTGCCCCAATCTCAATAACCTGCTAACGCAGATATTGTCCAGCTGTGCTGCTGTTCCTACATCCTTTCTTCTGCTATTCCTGCCTAGTGTTTCCACAGTGATTCAAATAGTCCCACTCCTACCTATTTTAGCGTTTGCATTACAGAACTCTTCAGTGTAAGATCAGAAATGATGACTCAGATAATTAGATCCCTTCTGTGGATCCAATTTTACTGTGAAATGAAGAACAGATAGGCTTTTTAGGGAACCAGAAAAGATGATGAATTAGAAAGAAAATTGCATCATTTTTATGCCTTCTTCATTGGACCATTCTTGATTTTAGAGACAGTAGAGACTTAGAGAATAATTCAGCCATAGATACCTTCAAAAGAGGGTAGAGTTAGAAGATGCAGGCAGAAGGAGTTTCCTGCAAGATTTATAAATCAATTCAAATCAGTGAGAGTTCCGTTATTGTCATATTAGTGTCCCATGACACAGGCAAGCCCTTGTATTTCCAGTTTCTCCACTCTGGTGACAGACACCAGGTCTGGCAAAAAAGCACAAATGTATGTTCACATGCTGCTACAATTGATAGTGCAAGCACAGATTAAGAGAGTGGACCACTGGTCCAAACACAATTGTGGAGAAAGTGCAGTACCCCAAACAGAACTGTGGAGAAGGGAAAAATAAATATAGAGAAAGAAAGAATTAATAAATAAATAAATGTTCCTACAGTGTGGGAAAAACCCCAAATACTCTGATGCGATTTCTGGCAAGGGTAAGTACTGGGAATGCATAAAACACGGAAATTATTTCTTCAATATTTCCCTTTCTGCCTCCTAAGGCTCAGCAGGCTGCTACACTGTTTTTTCCGGTTCTCTCGCATCCCACATAAAAACTCACTATGAATTTATTTTCAACCCTTTCAGCTCTCACTTTTTTTTCCCCTAGAACATATATATCCCTATAAAATGTTGTTTTGCTGAATTGAAATACTCAGATACATACACCAACTTAGAAAAATCCCAAGCGTTTTCATCATGCTGAAATCAGAATGTTGTCAATTTTTAGAAATGTTGATTCATTACTAAGAACTTTCAAGAGTAGATGGCAAACAAAAGAAAAAAATCAAGCTTCAATGAGCTTAAGAGTAGGATGGATTTGATTTTTTTTTCCTTTAAGATACCATCACATTTTCATTTTCAAGAAATTTCCAGTAACATGGAAAATCTGATCTCCCCGTCAGCTCTACTTATTCTGTTATTTTATAGACTCTGATCCAAACTAATAGGTAGGTATATTAGGTTGGGCTTTGTGAACTTACATATTAAGTTAGGGCATCTGAATCGGTTTTTTGGGGTCTTGCTAAGGAACCTATATTCAAAATTTGGATGCCAAATTCCAATACAGGATCAATAAAGCAACGGCTACAGAGCTAAGTGTGTGACAATCAACTTTCTTCAGAAAGATAAAGGAATTACTTACGTCAGTAAGCTCAGGTTTGTCAATGTCACATCACCTTTGTTAGGAATTTGAATGCACGCAACGTAGAAAGGTAAAAATTATGATTACTGCAAGTCAAATAACTATCACATATAAATATATTCTCATTTTACAGGCCTGCGAGCTCTGCAAGGTTTTGCCATGTACAATAACCTCAACATAAAAAATACATTCACTAAGGTTTCTGTGTCTCTTCCTAGCCTGCTTTATGGGCCAAATCTTTAATACTATGGAAATTTCCACCAATATTGCTGATATTCAAGCATATCAGCAATTGCTCACTATAAACACATACACACATAATATTTTAACAGCACAGCTCCATTTGCACACAACGGAACAAGCGCATTTCTTTTCCTCCCTTGAAATTCCTTCAAGAAGCAAATCCTCTGCGCAAAATAACAATGGTTCCTAGGGATTCATTCTACTCCAACACCCATTTTATTGAATTATATTCAGTTATTTTATGCAAAGGTTTACCTGCCGCACTCAAAGGAGCTGAGCTTTGAGAACCATCACTTACACATGCAGAAAGCACTCACACAAATGCACTTAATTTATCAATGTTAATTACATTAATGCATACCTTGGAAAGGAAACAAAATCTATACATGAATATTGGTGAAAAACTCATAACGCGTGCTCTTTTGCAAAGAAGGTCAGATAGTAAGTTAAATCTAACCCCAGACACAAACAAGTATATGTAGCTTTACTCAAGACTTACACCGAAGTCAGTAGGACTACTCAGTGTGCAGTCAGGTATTTAAGTATGAGGACCTTGCTCTTTGGGGATTAGAGTGGCAATACAGAGTGGGAAAAAGTAGAAACTGGGTTTTTTTATTCCAAGGATTAAAAATAAAATTACAATAATAATAATAGTAATAATAATAATAA
>NW_009942939.1:34232-49115 GCF_000696875.1 Nestor notabilis | reverse complement strand
GTTGCCGGCTGGGCTTAAACCACGACATTTACACATGAGCAAATCCTGTATAAAGCAATGGCAAGTGAGACCCAGAATCTTGTTATTGTGGAATGGTCACAAACTAGAGCAATGGACTTAAAAACAATACATATGACAATAAATGGAAAGATAAATAATGCTGCCTTCTATTGATGGCATGGTAATCTGGTCTGGAAAATTAAGTTCTGTTATAATACTCAAGCTTTGACACCTGTGATTTACCCTAATTTCAGGGATGCATCTTCTGCCCTTTCTTTGAAAATCTGGCAAAATTTGTCCAAAACGTTACCTTTTTTCAGAGCTTTTAGAAGCTACAATTCACGTTGGCAAACCAGCAACATGAATACTCTTTCAATGTCCTTTTTTGAGCACAGCATAAACAGTCTTCTGAGTTCTACACGCATATAAATGTATGGCAAGTGTGTGACATCTTTCTACAAGATTCAGAAAACTGCAATGATCCTTTTTCACACACAGTTTCTAAGTGGGGCTGTAGAGTAACTTTACAGTTCCTATTTTAGTTATTCAAACTCCCCTTTCAGGGGAGCTGAAATAGTAACTAGACATACCGCAATAAATATTCCACTTGTCCCGTTGAAGTTGTCAATCCAACCCTGCAAAAAAGAAGAATGATTACTATTTCTTTCAATGACATGTTGCTTACAGAGGCTTTGAAATAGTCAAAAGCCTGTAATGCTGTGGTGTAGGCAAAGAAGCAACCAGACACCAGTTACAATGGATGCCTATCTGGGGCAGCTGCTAGGAAGCTAACCAGTACAAAGTACTTAACTGATTTTAAATAGGGGATGCATTGTACAATACCTCATTCTGTCTGCAATTTACCCATCAACAATAAAATCTAATATTTTTTTTTTTTTAGAAACCACGTATTTCCTATTATAACTTGGCTACAGGAATAAACTCTGGCTTCAAACACTACAGTATTTTGGTGCTGTCATACTTGCTGAAAACAGTCAGTGTGTTATATACCCTCTGACATACAACATACAGATGTCACCAAGACTAATTTAGTTACTCCAGCTAATATCTAAGGCAACTGCCACTTGTGGGAGCTGGAGTTAAAAGCAGTAATGAGCTGTCTGACCTGAAACAGGTTATGACACCTAACAAAAGTTCGCTCTGTCTTTCCAAGATGGGAGGCTTGGCTTAGAGCCTTGGCTGTATCTCAGCCATCTCTGGCAGGCTTGAAGCTGCCTGAAAGCCAAAGGTGACTTTATGTTGCCTTTGCAATTTGGCTGCAATGTTAGGGCACATTATTCTTACCAGTATATTTAGCTTAGTGAATTATTTCAGTCCAAAAGTACTGCTGTATTTAACCACTGTGTGGCTGACGTTTGTATCTGCAACAGGCCCATGCAAATGTGAATCCAGTGAATTCAGTGACTACCAACATAAGACAGAGATACTGCACATGACTATCAACCAAATGCTTTCAAGGACCACGTGAAGTCATGCGCACATCAGGATCTCATTAATAGGCTCACTAGACAATGGAAAGACTTGAAGCAGAATGCATCAGGACTATGAACGACCCTCAGATCTTGTGTTTCCCCAGCTAGTACGGAAACTCCCCTGTGTGACTGTCTGGGCGCAATCCTCTGCCTGTAAGACTGTCAGTTGCAAGTCCAACATTCTGCACCACCATTATCCTAACCTTGTTATTGTTACTATTGCTTAAATGTGTTTTTTTCACTTGGAGACAAGAATTTTTCCTGAAGATGCTGAAGAAAACTTGCTGTTCTACTCCAGCACAGGTCCTCTACCTCTTCCACGTGTTTTTGCTATGAACTAGAGTACCTGTTTCTCAAGCAGACACTGGTACAAGTAGGGCGAGATTCCTGACAGTGCTGCAGCTGCAGCAATGTCAAAAGACTCTCAGCAGGGAATTGCTATGTATTAATGCTTACCGGGAAAGGCTCATGCCAGCTAGCTCCCACGATGGATGGCCTGATGATAGCAATGTTCAAGTTTCCTTTCTCTTGCTGGATCAGGTATTCTGACAAGGCTTTGGTGTAGGTGTAAGTGTTAGGCCAGTCCCCAAGCAGCTTGGGTGTGATATCTTCAATGATAGATTCATCCAACCACCTACGGGAAACAAGGAGATCATCATTACCTGTTGTACAGAGAGAGAAAAGACAGGAATCCTCACCTGAAACAAAGGATAAGCCAGACAAAACCATTTAAGACAAAGCAAGGAGCAACTGGTTTGGATTTAGAACAGCTCTGTGGGAGAAAGGTTATTTCTGCCTTCAAAGTGCAAAATAACCCTAGTGAGCTTCATGCTACGCTGTTGACCTCAACTTCAGGTATCTATACAACCTCATTGTAAGGCAATCTCTTGTGTGCTTTATGCTTCACTACAATCTGTAACATAAACACAGCCATGGTCTATGATTGAGGTTTATCAGCCCAGCAATCTCACCAGGTAGTGCTCATCCTTAGCCAACACAGTCCCTATATACTCTTTGAGTACATTTCAGGAGATTCTTGGTAACCTTGAGTTCCTGAGTTGTGTAGCATTACAAAGATCTCAAAAGCTAGAACAATATACTAGAGGCATATTATTCCAGTAGCACTATTAAGTGTTGAATGTTCCTTCCTACTCATTTTCCAGAGGCTTGTTCACATAGAGAATTAAGAAACTGTCAGTACTAGCTACCTAAAAAAACCCAAACAAAAATATTTTATTTTCTGAAGCAAAAACACCCCACTGAGTATTTTTTTTTAAGGTATTCAAGTATCTAATCCATCAGAAGTAGTTATGCATGCATCTTTTAAAAAGTGGCCCTCACCACTGCGGTGCTGCAGTGATGGCCTAAGGCTCAAAGGCTCTTCCCTGGCACACCTTCAAGACATCACTGGTGCTGCCAGCATTTGGGTCTAAAGGACAGGAACTGGCCGTACTTCCAGAGCCCTTGCACTCCACTGCCAATCCCTGACAGGCTTTCAGCAGTCTGGTGTTACACCATAGAAGCAAAGATTAACTCCTATAATCCAATTTGTAATTAAGTTAATGGACTTAAGAGTTCAGACTGAACTGGTGTACTCTTCCCAGGGGCACCACAAGGATACTGTTCCCTGCAGATCCCTGGTTCACCCCTCCTTATCTTGAATTTCAGAAGCAGCTGGAGGTCAAGGGGAGAGGAATGAGGATGAAACTGGTGCACCTGAAGAAGTTGATCATATCACCTTAAATGTGCAAACACCTGATGGCTCAGTTGGTACACTGCTTTTCAGATGGCTCTCATCAAACACAGATGGAAACATTACAGGAAAACTGTTACATGAGAAAACACTGATTCCTTGAAACTGTACAACAGTTAGCATGGGAGGGTTGAATTCAGTGATCTCATTTTCGGAGCAAGTTCAAAAGAATCTGACAGGTTTTATAGATTTTTTTTTATTTATTTTTATTTTTTTTTTAGTAAAACAAAATAGACCTTATGGAGGCACAAATACTTTCCTTTGCAACCCTAGTCCCATGCTTCAGAAACATGCATGGCAGAAAAAATGTTTAAACATAAAATATGAAGTTGAACTACAGTGAGGCTATAAGCAGCACACAATATTGACTTAATTTACAAAGCCTGCTTAGGCAGCCATTGAACTCAGCCTCCTCAGGGGCTCAGCTAAATTGCTATTGTTTGAATCTGATGAGCAGTTAATTACCAGCCTACCAAAAGGAGATGTCTATTTCTGCAGAGCATGCAGACTAGGTTCATTTGGGAACTCAAATTAAGCTACATACAAGCCTTTTTCCCCTTCCCCTTTCCTTTCCTTCTTTTTTATTTTTACTTACTAACAGTTGCTCACATGTTAGCATTCTCATGAAGCAAAGACAGGTGTAGAAGTACAAAGAGAAGCAACTTCCCCTACTCATCCTTCCAGACAGGCCTCTGCATTACTTTTGGTGGCCATCAAGGGGACCACACTCCTGCCTGTGTCAGGGTACCATCCTCCCAGGTGATTTCATCTACCAGCATTACCATCACAGGAGTGCTGAGCTGACAGTTCAGCGAAGCGAGATGTTCCTCCTTTCCTGTGACCTACTTTGAAGATTTTGAAATGCTAAATCACAAAGCTACCGCTTTTACTCACTGCTGCAATTGCCCCGTAGAAGCAAGAGATTCAAATAAAACTATTAGTAACCTCTTCTTTCACCACGTATATGCACCAAATTACTCCGCCATAGGAAAACATAACTCTCTGTGTTAACGACTTTGCATTAGTAAGACACTCTCTTTCTTGTAAATAATGACGGATCTACATTTTCTGCAATAACAAACCCAGTTCTGCTTCACTGTGTGCTGTGTTCCTTACCTCAGCACACCCTTCAAAGCTGATTTCCCTCAGCTTTAGATTAAGGCAAATCTTGCTTGATGCGGCAGATTGTATGTTTCCTTTATTGGCCTGGCAGCACTTAGAAGTGTGACTTTTGGTTTATACAGATTAAGCCTAAGGCTTTAGTTAAATATCAAAATACTGGAAAGCAGGGATATAATAGGAGGGTAAGAACAGAAAAAGAAACAGCTAGGAGTCCTATTTGGGACTGTATAAACTGAATAAAGAATCATAAGCATATATCAAGTGCATGGCCAAAAGCATGATTAAATGGATCTGTTATTGCACCCATTTGCATGATCACATCTCCTAATGCACTTGCAGAGGAGTACTTTAAGACAAGAATTTGTGAAAAGAACCCTTCACAGCTGGCTGATGCAAAGCACGACCTGTATTTCTGCCCCCTTTTTGAAAAGAGTTTATATTTCCTTGTCTGCTTTATTTCCTCCCCCCCCTTTTTGAAGGTAACATTCTGATACCTGTTCATCTTTGAAACCTTCTGCACCCAGACACCTACATATTCTTCCACTTCCATGGTGAGTAATAAAAGGTGCATCACTCCCATCTCCTTCCAATCCTGCTTTGTCTTCTCTCTCTCTCTCCCTAAGTAATCCTCTGTCCTTCACAGTCTCTCAGAGCTTTCTTTATCGCATTCTGCCTATGTTGTGTTATCCCAACATAGAATCACTGACTGGTTTGGGTTGGAAGGGACCTCAAAGATCATCCTGCCCTGCGGAAGGACTTGAGGGGTGTTGGTTGATGAGAAGCTTAACATGAGCCAGCTTCAGTGTGTTCCTGCAGCCCAGAAAGCCAACTGTATCCTGGGCTGCATCAAAAGAAGCATGACCAGCAGGTCAAAGGAGGTGATCCTGCCCCTCTACTCTGCTCTCATGAGACCTCACCTGGAGTATTGTGTCCAGTTCTGGTGTCCTCAACATAAAAGAGCTGTTGGAGCAAGTCCAGAGGAGGGCCACAAGGATGATAAGAGGACTGGAGCACCTCCCGTATGAAGTCAGGCTGATAAAGTTGGGGCTGTTCAGCCTGGAGAAGAGAAGACTGCGTGGAGACCTCGTAGCAGCCTTCCAGTATCTGAAGAGGGCCTACAAGGGTGCTGGGGAGGGACTCTTCATCAGGGACTGTAGTGGTAGGACAAGGGGTAATGGCTTTAAACTGAAACAGGAGAAGTTTAGGTTAGATATAAGGAAGAAGTTCTTCACAGTGAGGGTGGTGAGGCACTGGAATGGGTTGCCCAAGGAAGTTGTGAATGCTCCAACCCTGGTGGTGTTCAAGGCCAGGCTGGACAGAGCTTTGGGCGACATGGTTTAATGTGTGGTGTCCCTGCTCATGGCAGGGGGGTTGGAACTAGATGATCTTAAGGTCCTTTCCAAACCATTCTGTCATTCTATGATTTCATGATCCAGTTCCAACCCCCTGCCATGGGCAGGAACACCTTCCACTAAACCAGGTTGCTCAAAGCCCCATCTACAATGGGTGCTCAACATCCAACGGGCTTTCTCGCCATCCTGCTCTTTCACACACTCTGCAGCTCCATACATCTCTTTCAAATGTTGCCTTTGATTTGCAGAACACATTCCAAACCAATGACCCTGGAGACAAGGGTCAATTTTCAACAAGGCCCACCTGATTTCAGTGCCCTTGAAAGCAGTGGTTGATCTTTGCTGTGAGCAATTATAATGCTATCTGCAAACACTGTAAAGAAACAGATGCCATCCTAGCTGAGGGCATGCTGTGATTTCTCTCTCACTAAAGTACCAGAAGATGGTATATTCTGGAGTATGTGACATAGAAAAAACAGAAAAAAACCCAATTAAAAATGCAGTAAAAGAGCAAGAACCCCCATTTCTAATTATGTGGCTAACCAAAAAAAACACCCTAAGCACCAAGATAAACACATCAAAGTATACTCTAACAGCCCATCCTCTGTCACTCAACCTTTCTTTCAAACATCATCCTCTCTGCTGCACATGCAAACTACGATATATCCTTAGTGTCTTACATGAAGCACCTGAAGTAGCAACCTGTGGGGTAGCCAAGTACTTCAACACATTGCTGAATAGCATTCAGACTGTTGCTGGAGTCTTATGTCCAAAGTTGCAAGTAATATTCTGGGAGCAGTGAAATGTACTATTGATAGTGATAAGCTCCAAAGGACATTGTAAAACTGAGTCAGTGGGCAAAAAGGAGGCAGATTAGCTTCACTATAAGTAAAAGTAAGGTAATGCATTTAAGGAAAAGGAGTCTAACCTGGTCTTAGAGGTTGCTGAACTCAGAACTGACAGCTGCAGCCCAGTGAGAGCTAGCTGACAGCTCTATGAAATCTCCAAATCAATGAGTAGCAGCAGACAAAAAAGTCAGTGACATGTTGGACATCATCAGGTACGAGAACAAGACCAACGGTGTCATTTTGAAGCTGTTTAAATAAAACTTTCAGTTACCACACCTTGAGTACTGCATGCAGTTCTGTCTGGCCCCTGCATCTCAGGCAATGAGTGGAGTTAAAAAAGAGGCAGAGAGGAAGGGCAATTAAAATCATCAAGAAGACAGATCTGTTGGCACATGAGGAGATAGTAAAAAGCCTGAGAATCTGCAGCCTCCAGAAAAGAAGGTCCAGGGTGAATGTAATACAGATTTACAGAACTGCAGAGGCAGTAAATAGGGCAAATGCTGCAGACACTGCAATGCTACAATTATGGGACATGCAATGTAACTACCAGCATGACAATTTGCAACAGGTAAAGAAAGCTTGTCCTTACACAGCAGTTGGTTAGTAAACTGGAACCTGCTGCCACACAGGGTTGCAGAGGCAAAGTACGAGAAAGTTTAAAAAGGGATTAAACAAATTAGTGGATCCAAAAACAGGTCAGAAAAGAACAGGACATAACACCGCTCATACAACAGTTCTGGTTTCTGGGAGGCTGCAAGGGGAACAGGCTGCAAAAGTACCTAGGCTGGTATAGTTACCCTAACCAGCATCTCCCAGCACCACTGTGCAGAGCAAGATACTGTGCCAGGCAGTCCATTGCTGTAATGCACTAGGGCATTTCTTCTGTTTTTATCATGCTCCACTTGCAGAATAGATGATAAATGATAGATGACTACTAGCTGGAAGTAAACATACCAAAGAATACGGGCTACTGGAGAAGTTCAAATAGAAAACACTGATTTATACTAAATTTTCTGGAGTAGCAATTAAACAATGAAATTATTTCTTTAGAAAAACATATTCTTGAAATCAAATCCCAGTGCTTCTCCAACTGGACATTAATTAATCTCATCTCCTATTACTGTAAATCAAGGAGAAGAAAGATTTTATACCAGCTCTTTAGGTTATAGTTCATGGGTCAGTTGCTTGTATCACATAAGTAGCATATCATTAGAAAATAAATGAAAACAAAACTACAGCTGTGGGAAAATTCTTCTAAAGGGAAGGTTTCCTGAGGCCTTTATCAGTAGATTTTGTTATTCTTTGTAATTATTCTTCACTTCAGTAAATTCAGTTAAACAAACTTTTTTGTTGTTCCCTCAAAGTCCTGGATTCTCTAAAACAAACCTTTTCTGACTTATCCCCATATAAGTCCAGTTTAACACCACAGGCTTGTTGAAATAGATGGAAACACGTTGGGAACCTGAAGAGATAAAGGAATGAATATACGGTATATGAAAAATATCAGCTCTTAACTAAGGTAGCAACAGAGGTAAGGTAGCCTTACAGAAAGCAGCAACACAACTCCATTCCTTGTTAGCAAATACACTTGTACAGCAGTAACAGCAACTATGAACAGAAATCCCACCAGTCTGGGTGGTGTGAACAATTCGGAGGTCTTCTGCAGAATGGAGCAAAACCAATGTCAGAAGAGGCAATGCAGTTCCTACTTACTCTACTAAATCAAAGAGCCTCTTGGGTTCAGCTGGGGGTGGGTAGATGATTTCATCTATGCATTTCCGGACACAGTTTGCATAGGCAGTGGAGATGTGGATGAAGGCCTCGAGGTTCTGCATCTGCCGGGCCAGCTCTAGAAGCCGCTGGGTGCCCAATACATTCAGTTGCAGGGCACGTCTAAAGAGGGTTGGGGCAAGAAACAAAATACGTTACACTGGACAGAACATAGGAAAGTTGAGCATTATCCAAATCCCAAATAATGAAAAAGGAAGTAAGGGAAGAAAAGGCATCACAGCAGAGCAGAAAGCTTCAATGAAATGCAAGGGCTAAACCAACTTCCAGTTGGATTCACTGTTCTGGCCACAGAAAGTCTCTCAAATATTTTTATTAAATTCAAATGATCCGAGGTAAAATTCCTATAACGTTGTTAAATCTGACATATTTGCCACCCCTTTCTGGAACAAATATTTCCAAAACAGACGAACACAGAGGCATTAAGGTTCCTATGGCACCCAGTCAACTTTCTCTTTAAGGGACCACTGCTAAACCACATGAATACATGGTTTCAGCAAGCAGCAAAGGGTCCTTTGGTCCAGGAAAACAGGTTCATACTGAAAGAAACTAAATTAGAGATAATAGCTGAAATTCCTAAGGAATGGAGAAGACAGCTGATTAACACAAGAAAAAAGAGTCCTGGTTAGCAAGGTTGACCTTGAATCACTGAGCATAGCTAGAAGTCGTCCTGGACCTATCTGCAATGGATCTCAGTGAACAGATGTTCAACTTTGTTGCACGCCTTGTACTGGAAGGAAGACACTTTCCTGCACAGAAGGGAAAAGGCTAAAGAATATGCAATCCGTTCAGCACAGGAGTAGAAGCTTTGAACAACGCATACAAGATTATGAATAATGCTATTGAGTACAGCGTACACTAAAGAACTTAATTATACTAACGTTGAAGGGAAATTGTAAATAGTCCTGATGAATGAAAACAGAAGCTAAGAGTATGATTAACATTTGCATCACAATATCTAAATCCAGAGATACTCTTTCTTTTTTTTTTTTTTTTAGTATGACGCTACTGAAGAATAGTTTTCTATAGATTTCTATTTCCTCCTGCTCTTCTAACAGGATGAATCCTTCTACTTTAGCTACATGTCATATGAAAGCTACTCCTGTGTACATTTCTATTCATTCATATTCCCTATGAGAGGGGAAGAACAGAATTGCACTCAGAATACATGCCCAGCACAGATTTCTGCTGATATGTTCAGAGTTCCTTTAGCCTTCCAGGGGAATTTCATCTAACCCTAGTGATCTGTTACTCTTGATTTTTTCTATTTATATTAAAACTGCATCTACTGATATTTCAGTATAACATAGTGTCTCAGATTTCTGCACTCAAGAGTTCCGTCTGGAGAATTCCCTAAATGTACTGAATGTAGATGCCAATAATTCATTAGTTTCTCTGTTGCTGCCTTTCTAGTATCTTGATAGCACTGCTTTAGCACCCTTATCTATCGGCTCTACATATTCTGTGGTAGGCTTTGGACTTCTGCCCTGTTTAAAAAATATTTTTATTTTTTTGTGTTGCTAGCAAGTTGCTGCTCAAGATTCTTATTTGAGCAGCATTATTGTACTTTCACATTTAACTTGCTAGAGCTTTTACCCATGTGATAGATTTTATTATTCAGATAGGAATAATTTGATTTTAACAACTTCTTGTATTTTGCCATTTAATCAGATTGGTTTTCCTTGTTCTGTTAGAGATATTTTGACAAGCAATCAGACTTTAAATCGTTTCTACACTGCCTGCAAGCAGATGACCATTTTAACTTTTTAACTGCTTTCTAGCTATCCTCCTTATTAAAAACGTAGTTTCCCTTTGATGCCACTGAGACATATTTTTCATAGCATTTTCATTCATCTCTTGATTTAAGACATTTATAGCTATTAATGCAGCATAGTGCTCTGCTACTTTTATCTTCAGCCAGGTTCTACGCATGGCTCAAGATTAAATCAAGAGCTGCTTCCTTTCTAGTGGGTTCTCTAGTTGTTGCAAAAAGCAATTATTTATGGTGGATATGGTGGATATCTATTTAGCCTATGTATGAGGAAATGAAAAACTGATATTAGTGATTGTGTTTTCTACTTTTACAGTGTTTTCCAAAAAACTGTTAAGATCTGACAATCCAGATCATGCACCTTGGTTTGTTAACTTTTACAATTTGCATAGAGGCACTCACACATCTAATCTTGGTTTAGTGGCTTATTTCTGCTCTTTCTTAATGGAAAGCCTGCCTGGACAGGCACTCCCAAGGCAGCTCCTTAAGAAAGTGAGCATTTATTGTAAACAGTTAATTACACTGAGTGTTGGGTATTTTAAAACTTGGGATATGCTATTTTCTTAAACAACATCTTATTTCCCTCTCAGTTTCTCAGTGACAAAGAAAGGCCATTAACACTAGCTTTAGAGACAGACACAACATAGTTTCACTTCAAGCTGTCTACAGCTAGTTCTGCCAAAATATCTCCCTCTTGACCTAAACCACACTTTTCCATATCCCAATTTTAGGTCATACTTAACTCCCTTACTATATTACAACCCAAGCTTGCAGTACTTCCTTCTGTTCCCACGGAAATCTGCCAAGATACTTCACTTTTGACGTGCATATGCACACGGTATTTCCAGAGCATTTACATTGCACATTCAGTGCAGAACCACATGTAGCATGGAAACATAAGTGGAGAGCTACCACCACAGCTATACAAGAGATGCACTGAATGGTGTATTATAAGCTATCATGCATTCTGAATCGTGCTCAGTGAATACAGAAAGAAGAAAGCAGGACATACTTCAGGGGTTCGTCAAAGCGAACTGTTGCTGCACAGTGGAAGACAATATTGACCCGCGTCAGAAGCTCCTCTTCATCTTCAGCACTGATGGCGAGCTTGGGCTGAGTGAGTTCAGCATTAATAGGCTTAATCTTCTCATGGAAATTAGGGCAATCTTCTCGGACCCTGTCGAAGACCTTGAAGCACAAACAGAGAGAGATCAGGTACAGATTTGGGCTACTGAGATCACTTTGATTAGCAGACAGTCTGATTATGTCAGTCAAATGAAATTGGCACAAAAGAGAGTTCCTGGTTCTTGCAGAGGGAGGACACAGGTGAGATGACAAAATAGTTAATTTATTTGTTCCCTCTTACAGGAAAACATCACAGGAGAAACAGAACAAAAATACAGGAGGTAATGCATTGCCCTGAAGAGATGAATGATTCTACTCTGCACCACTCATTTCCTGGGACAGCCACTGAAAATCGTGTATTTCCACATCTCCTGCAACCATTTGCTCTTTGACCTCAAAGGCTGCCCATAGGACTGTACAGGAGCTAAAGAGGAGGGTAGAGTATGGTGTGGAAAAGCCTTTGAATCATTAGACTGAAGCAATTTTCTTGATGGTTTTACAAAGGACTTCAGCAGAGGAGAGGAACAGGACACATTCTGGCTCCTCCTCTTCCTTTGCTACTCCTTGACTACTGTCACTCTTTGTCCATGTCAGATGAGTCCTGCAGGAAACTGCCTTTAGTATGGAAAGATGGGGAATCTCAATAACCCATACTGCTAAAGCTGTTGACTGCCATCAGCAATTTTGCAGGACTGGACTGTGCCTCTAGCTGGCCTCTCAAGCTGTCTTCCAGTCCTTTTTTTCTATGAGTATGATCCACAGATCTTCCCAATACACATTTTCTGCTCAGCCTTCTGCAGAATGAGAAGACTCTGCATCTGTCCACTAAAAAGTTCCCTACATTTCCATATACTATTCTGTTTGATGAATTGTCCAACCGAGCATTTGGCACCTTGCTTTGCCTAAGATCTGAGATAACAGGTACCCTGAACAGTGAGACAACTATGCGCAAAACTTCTGAAAGGAAGAGAAAATCAATACTGTCATCACCTGTCAGTGCCTATATGAAAACAGCAGTTTCCTCAGTTCCTATTTTTACTCTGAGTAGCTCAGTCACTGATAACAGTATAGCAGGTCTGGGTGCAGTTCTGCTTGCACTGCAAAAGCAGATGCCTACTGCAGGTTCCACCTGGAGACCTTTCAGTTGGTCAATCTCACAAGCAAAGATGAAGTCTGAATTTCAAAACATGAGCTTGCTGGAGTAGACTCTGAAAAAATCATCTTAAGTTTTAGAAGCACCTGTTCTAAGGGGTTTGTATTGTTGGTCAACATTATTACATTAAAGCTCCTTTCTTTTGGGGGCAAAGTGACAAGAAGAAGGGTAGAAACAATGGATAGAATAGAGAGGCTGTGGGATCTGAAGAGGTATAATACAGAATTCAAAGAATAACCACACTTCAAAGGTAACTAGCCTACTGACAGGAACAAATAAGTACTGGGAGAGGTTGCTGGTAGATGCTGCGCACCACTACCTTTGCATGCATTTAAGAACTACCTAGCATTGCCAGGAAAGGCAGGAAATAGCTGAACCTGCCTTGGGGCAGGAGGATGTGCCAGCTGGCTTCTCGGTAGCTCTGTGTTTTCTGGGTGATTACTCTGTAGCTTGCTAACCAGTAACACCAAGTTTGTAAATCTCTTTACTATCACAACCTTTTGTTTTCCTAGAGGTTGTTCTGTGTTTGATTTACCCAGTGCTTATGTAAGAACGGAAATGGTGTGACATGAATTAAACATACTAAAAGAAAAAGACATATGAAAGACTAAACTGATACTAATAGCAATATTTTCTTGTTTGATGAAGGGATTGCCATCTTTCTGCTTATCTGACAACCAAATTTAGAGAAACCTCAATATTCTTACAGATAAAGAATTGAGAAGAAAATCATTAGCCTTCCGCACTATGCAGCACACTCTGTTCTTGACTTCATATATTTTTCTTTAACACACAGCTGCACATCCTTCATAAACCTGAAACTTGAGCAAGTCAACAGAAGTCAGGACAGGATAATATTTCATTTCTCTCAGCTGCACCCAGCTACATGCATATTTCAGCAATGTCTAGGCCAGAGAATAGATTTCTAGACAGCGAAAGCTTATAATGGACAAAGATGTTGGTGAGAGCCAGCTGGACTATACAAACTCAGTTCCCAACAACTTATGTTCAGAACCAGGTACTAGCAGCATTAACAGCTGTAAAAATCTTGTCTTCTAACAAGAGTGTGTTAGATTTGCTGTCCAAATATGCATCATCTCACGAGAGATCACAAACAAGCAAACCTTGATGAGACAGAAAATCAAAAGGTTTCTCAGACAACCCATGTAAGACCACAGCTATCTTGTTAGAGTTTTAGGAACAATTCTGCATTTGCTTGTTTGATTGCAAAAAGAATGTAAAACTCCACCCAATGAGAGTTACTTTATACAGGGTTTACTTTGGCATAAATAATGCAAAAGCAGAGAAAGAATGAATCAGCCCTTTCTCCACTGCAGACATGGCATATAAAAAGAGTAGTAGTATTTCTGGTGTGCCAGCCTTGATCAAATTTGGACAGTTATATTCTGCCTACATGCCATCTTCTCATGACATTCTCGTTGCAGATAATATCTCCTTCAGTTTCTGTGCCTACTGCTAGGTATTTCCTACTGCCACATACCACCTCACAGCTGCAGTTTTTCACCCCCTCTGATGATTCACTGCACTTCTCTGAAGGCAATTTCTAAATGCAAGCTCACAAATCAGCATACTGCTTTGGAAACCTTCTGGATCACAAGAACATTCAGTTCATTGTCACCATTAAATCAGATATCAGGAGCAGCTGTTTAATCAAAGTCTGCTGCCTCTTTTATGGAATTTGAAGATTCCAGATTTCTCAGTGCTTTACAGAGAAGTGCAAGAAGATTTAAAGACAAAGCAAATGCAGCTTATTCCATGCTGCTTCCTATAGCTCAAGGAGAGCTTAACATGAAGATGCTGCTTAGTCTGCAGGTAAACAGTAATTTTGATTCTGCTTTGAATTCTGATTAACTCACCCTGAGCATATACAATAAATCCCCAATAACTGCATGAGGCCTAAGGATTGTTCAGTCTTTTCTTTTTAGAAGCTATCTGCCAATACAAAATATATTCAACGGACAGAAGTGAGCTGGTGTGCTGTGCTGTTGGAACTGCATAAAAACACCGGCCAAGTCAGCAATACTCCAGAAGTGATACATGAATTGCCACAGAATTATAGTTAAGAGAGATGTTTGATTTCAAGTCATCCTGTATTAAATTGAGGGAAGTCAATAATAAAATATCCTGATTTCAGTGTCTTTTTGAGCATCCAAATGCATTCCAGGGGCAACACTGCTGCCTTGACCAAAACACAATAAATGAACCTAATAGCTGCTATTGTCACTTTAAACCTCAAAATATGATGCATGTTTTGCATAGATTGTGTTGCCCCTCAATAGAGGTGAGAATGTCACTCTAAAATTTGCTGATTTTTTCTTATTTTATAAGGAGGCAATTCCCATTTATAGTAATAATCTAATCTCTACAAGTTCAATGTACATTGTCAAGCGCTTACTATGAAAACAGGATGTCTAGAATTACTCCAGCATTATATTAAGTATGTTTGATAGGCATCTC
>NW_009942939.1:19708-34201 GCF_000696875.1 Nestor notabilis | reverse complement strand
GTTCCTGCCCACCTAAGCTTTGACCTCCCTTCCCAAAGGATATGTCTAATGCTGTGTTCTCTGCTCTTGCCTTAAAGCATGTAGTAGTTCAGAGAGACTTCTCCCCATCAATCTTTCAATCAGAAACTTTTCATGACCACAAAGATACAAAAACCTCAAAGAAAGGGATTGCATATTTGTGGAACAGCTCAGCTGAACAATAAAGGAGCCACTGAACAACATAAAATGCCAAAGGCTTTGCATTCTTCCTCAGGAGACATTTTCAGTAAAGCAAATACAAACTAACGAAAAGTAGAGTGCCTAAGCCATGGTTTACTTTAAAAAGGAACTTGAATGAGTTTGGTTTTATACATGCCTTTCAAAGAAGCCTTGGCAGTCCTTCCTTTTTTGGACTTATCAGTCCACATCCCTAAAAAACACTATCTAAATTATACTATTTTAACCAAATGTTGCCAACTTTTTTGGTTTTATGTAAGACTAATAAAAAACGTTCTTCTTTGGTGCACAATGGGACCAAGTATGTTTAATAGGCACTGGAATATTAGGATTCTCTAGAAGGATTAGTGGAAGATGGTAACTTACATTATAGTATGCACATTTCAAGGCATTACTGTATGAGAACATTTAGAATAGAGAAAAATGAGAGAATTCCCACACAGTCAATATCACATACGAGAAACTACTGAGAAGAGTAAGGTCTAATTAACAAAAGAAAAGGCAAAAAGCTTCTGTCCTTTCAGATAAAGAAATGGAAGGGATTGCTTAGCATAATTCAGGAGAATATAAGCATGAATTGCTTCTGTGAAGGACATATGATTTATTCTAAGCAAGACATAGGCCAAGTGGTAAAACATCTTGACAGTTCTTTTAAAGAATAAGATGTTCATTGGGTGTGTGGAATAATTTTAAAAAGAAAGTGTTTGCAATCCCTCTTCTGAACAGAGCATTGGTGTATAAATGCTAGGGAACAGGCTATATGTAGATACACAGAGTAACACTCTGGCACACCCATTCATCCCTCTGTGATTTCACTGTCAGTATCATAAATGGATATGAGTGACCACCACAAGTTTAAACTCCTGAAGTAGTAGTTTCAAGTCATAAAAACAACTTTTAAAAAATACCTGATCTCTGCAGATTTAGTCTGATGAAATGGCTTAACCAAATTGTGTTTCTACTGATAAAATCCTTCAGTATAGTCCTGAAGGAAGGTACATAAATACTTTAAGAATTGCCATTGTAGCAAATTTGCAAAATAATTGGGCAGCTTCTTGACATAAAGTAATTAGCCCACAATTAATTTTTTGCCTGGTACTTTTCCAGCAATAAGCATCAGGATTGCTCAGTCGAGAAAGTGTGAAAATGCAGCTCAGAAAGCTTTAATAGGGATAGAGCCTTTTTTTTCCCCTTTCTCTGCCTCATTTCCTCTTCAGAAAGTTGCTTTTAAGTATGGTTCCTCTCAAGGCAAATAAAGCATAATTCATCTAATCAGTCAGAAAGCATGCCACGGAGTGTTCCTCATTATAGGAAAACAAATGGCTTATGCTTCAAGCTAGAGCTATTACTTTCCCCTGAGTAGAGCTAATGTAGTGGAAATACACTACCCATGACCAACATCTAGTAAACAAAACAGCTGATTATTTAAAGATAAAGACTATAGAAACAAAGTAAATTTCAGCATAGGTCAGCTAAGGCTAATATGTGTAGACAACTACTTAGGATGTGGTTTTAAACAACCAATTTCCTTGAAAATTGGCTGCTGACAAAGCCTGCTGTTTTCTACCAAGAATACACGGGTTATGTGTCAATTACTCTGGAACAGTAAAATGAGCTCTTTCAGAGGCAGGCATTGTAGACAGTAACATTAGGGATTTAACAGACATGGAAAAGCTTTTTGTGGTCCCTAAGACCATCTTATAGGTGGGTGGACAAGTCACAGACAGAATATGGAGATTTCTTACATTCATCACAGATGTTTCTTGTGCCCCTGTGTGGTACTTTGACAGATAACACTACCACCATTTGATAGCATGCTTGACAGTTAAAACAGGGTGGAAAGAGAACGGTAACACCTGGAGCTTTTCCTACAGGAACCATTTAACATGTTTCTTCCCATGCATATCCAAGAACTATTTTCCTTCTCATTCCTCCTCCATACCTGTGCCCCAGTGTGGGCATAGGTGCAAGGGCAGTCAGCTGCTAAAGGATGGGAGGAGTACCTGTCTACAACCAGAGCCCTGTCCATCTCCCCTTCCTCAGTTCCTGCCATGTAGAATTCACTACTGATTACTTACAGAATCACTGTATGTACTCAGAAATACAGTTATCCAGACATAGGGTCTGAATCTGCTTTTCCATACTCATTGCCTTAATTACAGATCCTTGACATTTCACTGTCAGATTTGCTTGGGCACCAGGGAACTTCAGGACTGTTTGCTGAGTCTCCAAGGCTAACCAGCCAGCAGTAAAGGCTGTGTCAAACACAGATGCCTGCTTCTTGCAAACATTTAAAGAAATGACTAAGAAAGACTTGGAAAAACATTAAAAAAAAAAAAAGACCAGAAATCACTTTTCCATTTTAAAGTATCTAAAAATACCAGTCGATTTTCAGGCATCTATGGAGACTGGCACTGCAGCTAGACAGTGTGATTTCTAATGCATTATCATTATTTCATTAAAAAACATTACATATCACAGGTGCAGAACTCTGAGGTTCCTCCCCTCTGAAAATACAAGCTTCATGTGTATAGTCATGCAGATGGTGTGGAATGGGGTTTTGGAGAAGTGAAGGGACCACACGTAGGCAGCAGACCTTTCACATGGATACTTAGTAGAGACAGAACAAACAGCTACTCAAAACTACATATCTGGCTGACCAGGGATACTGCGCTCATTAGATCACACAGAAGGGAAGAAGACCCAGAGCAGCCCTGCAAATGAGTGAGATGCAGTTCTGCCTGCCGAAGAGTCACTCCCAGTTGTGATGCTTCACAGAATGGAGTGATGTGGAAAAGAGGTGGCCATCACAGGTGAAATACAGCATGATGGCATCCTCAGCCAGCTGCAAAACAGCTGACCCAGCACAATACAATTAGCATGAGCTCTGCGTAGCAGTCCTTGTTTATACGAATGCTCATATCCTCTGATGGCTAGAACTGATTGAGCTCTGCAGAAGTTTTGGGGTCTGTGTAGCGGTGTCTCTGTATGTTAGACCATGCAGTAACTCACAGCGTCACTTTTTAGTGAAAACCTGCCAAAAAGTCACCAAGGGATCCCCACAACTAGAGACATCCAGTCAACCTTATCTGAGCCAGACCCTGAGGGCACTTCTCCTTCTGCTACAGTGCTGGTTCCAAAGGGGATTAAACAGGCCCATTGGCTGTCACACAGATACAGCTGAGGCAACCAGCACATAACCTGTATAATACACACAGTGGTGCACATTTCAGAACTCTATTTCAAGGACAACTGTGGATGCATCTGGGCCCTACAACTCCTGTAAGTACATCTGGGTAAGTCTTGAGATACTCCACTATGAACCTGGGCCCCTCCAAAGAGCTCTTCCAAGGGAATGACTGGAGCAGTTGTGGCAGCCTAAGGTGGATGTCCTGCACTTCCATACTCGCTTATTTAAGTCCCTGGCCTCTTCCTGAGGGATAAAGGGGAGAATGCCATCTTGACGAGGATCATGAGTAATGTGGGCACTGAATTTCACCTTGTTAGAAGTGTAAGGGAGGTAAGAATCCTTTGATGTCATGCATAAGTTGAACCAATCAAGACAAACACATCAAATATTTAAAGCTACTCAAAGAAAAAGATTTTTAAAGCCTTGTAGTGAGATAGCACTTGAGATTAGAGAGCAGAACGTCTGAGAAATGAGTACAGTAGAAGAGTAAGTCACTCATCTAGCATGAACCACTGTAGAATATTCTGGGATGTGAGGAGCAGGCAATCAGCAAATGGTTAAAAGCCTTGTGCTGACCCGCCACCACCCAAGAGAGCCAATTAATTCTGTAGAAGTATCTATACATAAACTGTGCCAGGTTATGCCCTGGGCACTGGAACTCAATCATCTGCATTACTGCATTGTAAGAGGGGTCTTACCACAATTTTGGGCTGAAACAGCTATCAGAAAGATGAACAAGTCCCTGGTCACAAGTGAGGATTTAGGCTGAGACAGGGGCTTTTCCCACATGTGGCCATGATGTATTAGAAGATAAGAAAGTTTAATGGCATGAGTGCAAGCCATCAAATAAAGTGTGACCAGCAGGTTGAAGGAAGTGATTCTCGCCCTCTACTCTGCTCTCGTGAGACCCCACCTGCAGTACTGCATCCAGCGCTGGGGACCCCAACACAAGAGGGATGTGGACCTGTTAGAGTGAGTCCAGAGGAGACCACAAAGATGCTCCAAGGGCTGGAGCACCTCTCCTATGAAGACAGGCTGAGAGAGTTGGCTTTTTCAGCCTGGAGAAGAGAAGGCTCCAGGGCAACCTTAGAGCAGCTTCCAGTGTCTAAAAGTGGCCCTCTGGAAATCTGGAGAGGACTTTTTACAAGGGCGTGTAGTGACAGAACAAGGGGAAATGGCTTTATCTGAAAGAGGGTAGATTTATCTCAGACATAAAGAACCATTCTACGATTCTATGATTTACATAGAACAATTTGTCATTTAATTATTTTTCTTTTGTATTCACATCCCATACAAATATTTTGGCCTTCTTATGCCATTCCACATGCTTTTTTTTTTTTTTTCCTGTTGGTGGTGCTTTAAAGGAAAGCACTAAGTGCAGATGCTTCAGCCTGTCAAATATCTGCTTCCTTTCCTTGTTGTCACTTACCTATGATCATACTCTCATAGTAAGGCTACATGCAGCACACACAGTAAGTAGACAAACTGGAAAATTACTGGGAAATAGTAGGAAGCTAATGCAACTTATGAGACTAATAGAAAGAGCAGAGACAATACAAGGAGTGAAGGCACTTGTGAAAAAGAGACCAATTCAAGTGAAAAAGAAAACAACTGAGATTCTAAGAAAACATCTAAGAAAGGATCACTTAAGCATTATAAACCAATTTTCTGTAGTGTCACTATTCCAAGCCAGGAAATAGAGAGTTACAAGTAATCCTTGATTTCCACCCAAGGAACCTTCAGCTTAAGGAATTTAGAACTTCTTTAAGAAGACAGAACCATCTGTCCAAATAGTGTCCAGCTACTTACAACACAGTATAGGTCTGCAAGTACTGCTCTTACTGGAGACCAGACATAATTAATGCTTCTGCTTATGGCCAGTTCTTAGAAGAATCCATGGAAATCCTTCAAAAATGGGTGCAGAAGCCCACATGCAAGCCTGACAGCCGGATTCACAGATCAGACCTTCTCTCTGAATCCAACCTCTTTGCATGTTATACAAAATACGGACTGCTTTCTGTATTTGAGACCTCTTTTGACAGTGCTTGGATCAATAGGTTCTGCCCATGATAAACATTTTTAAAAATCACCTCTTCCTAGCATGTTATATATTAATACAAGCAGTCCCACTGAACCGTATTCAATCCTGATGTAAGGGAAAGGCAAATTTGGCCCACGAAGTCCATATCAGCCTTTTGGCATATGTATTTCCCTTTCTACTTGCTTGGGTCTCATCAAGCAGGAGTTGTAGTCTTGTTGAAGACACCTGTTGTTAGCAGGCCATTTAACGTCAGCTTGTGATAGTAACACTCCTACAAGGAGCAGACGTCGCTCACTTCCTGGTACAGGAAGGTATGAGAACATTGCCACAGATGGCTCAGTTACACCATGTGAAAATTTTCTCCCTACCCTGCCATCACAGATATACCTGACTAGAATGCTATGACAGGGCTGATGGTGAGAGACAAGGCAGATGATGCTTCACGCATCCTTGCGAGACTTTTCTTTAAGGTAGTAGAAGATAAGAATGAGTTTTGTTTGCAATCAGGTAGGAGTTTATCTTTTTTATTTTCTTTCTTTATTTTTTTTAATGGTAGAGAAATCCAGATACGTTAGCATGGAAGGAAACACACGTGCATTTTGAAGAGGATCAGGAAAGCCATATCAAGTGTCCCTAAGCCAACCTCAGGTTTTAGCTTGCTCTGGCATCTTTCAGAGACTGTTGAAGGGCAATCAACCATTTCAAGCCCAACTTACTTACCATGTCTACTAATTATTCCAGCTAAAGCCATAATGTTAAAACTTGCTGATCAGAGGATCTGTGACTCCAGACATCTTTTACACTGACACACAGCTTTCATCTCACTCACAAAATACCCCAAATACTATCCATCTATTAATAGAAAAGTTACTTTATTTGCAAGTGTATTCTCAGCTTATACTGAGGAGACTGAAGAAGAGAATTCATGCACACTGAAAAGGAATTCATGTTTTTTGCATGCCCTGCCCTTAGCTTCTAGATCTGGATTGCACCAATCAATTTTATGCTACTCAGTCCATACAAGGCAGAAAAGTGAGCACTTGGGCTAATTATGCTTCAGGTGTAACAAATCACTTGCCCACGTGTCACCAGAATGAGCAATGTTTCCAGCTAGGTTGAACAACATAAAGTTTTTTGTACACAGAAGTCTCTCCATCTGTCTGAGTAGGGATTACTGTTAATAAGCCTGTGTCCTTGGCCCTAGTCCTACGAGGTTATAAATTACTTTAATGCTTTAATCTACTGGTGAAAAACCCTGGCTGAAGGAGAGGAAATGAGCAGAACACCCCACAACCAGCCACCCATACTGGAATGCGCCTCTCATCCCACATAGTGGTTTCACAAATAAGAAATACACAATGTTCTGCAAATAGTAGTTGGCATGAGGCTATACATCCTAACTACATATTTAACTGAGGGAAGTACAACTCATCTCTACATTAAGTCTCCACCTGTTCTGCCATATTGAGTAGAGGCAGCTCATCTGTTTCCCAGATTTCCTGGGGAAAAAACCCCAACAAACAATACTTAAAGAGCTGCCCCAACCTACTGGACCATAAAGCTAGCATCTTTCAAACAGCATACAGCTTTCTGCAGACACTACTACAGAATGCTACGGTGTAAGCAGGAGGTCCTGATGGAGCACTAGGTAAGGGCTCTACTGGGAACGAGGGAAATGATTAAAACAGTTCAAGGACAACAAGACTGCATGAGCACAAAACCAGAGTGTGAGAAACTTGTTACTCTGGTGCTATGGTATGCATGCTGTGCACATGATAAGAAACTGCTTGTGCTTAACTGGGACTAGGCAGAAGAGACAAGGGTAGAATAAAATTATTTCTCTTAGTGAGTGTATATGGTAAACAGTATGATGCCAGTATGAACTGGACACTGGAGGGGAGTTTTGGGGTGCAGTCTTCCAAAGTCACCTGTACCCAGGCAACCATACAAGTAATACCATACAAAGTCAAGATTGCCCAAGGCACAGTACTGAAAAAAACCCACCAAACTTGGTTATAGATGCAGCAGCAATAGGACCAACTAGGAAAAGAGTAACTGGGGACAGACTATTTATTTGAGAGAAGTTTGGATGGAGAAAAAGAGATGCATGATGGTGAAAAGACACATCCAGAAATAGCAAACTGGGAGATAAGATATAAAATCAGGTGCAGAATAAAGGAGGACAGGATTTTTTGTCAGAAGTGTGGACACCTACAGATGGTGATGAAGCTGGCCTTTGAATCCAAGTCTGCAGTGATGCTGGAGGAAGCCCTATTGGACAACCTGCTGGAAGACTTGGTGTATGAGAATGGAAAAAGGAGGGATAGACTTACAATGGAAAAGGATATATAACTGCAATTCAACAGTAGTTAGGTGTGATTCATAAGACTTAAGAATGATAATTAGTAGCTTTATAGTTGTCTGTGCTTTTAGATTAATTACCATTTAATTGCTTTATTAGGCTTTTCGTAGTGAATTGCTTAATTTAAAAACATCATAGTCTCTCAAGTAAGTTCTGCCTGAAGCCTGCAACCCGAAGACGAAAGTCAGACTTAGAAAGCAACATAACGGCTACCACCTCTGGCTCACCAGCCTGAAAGACCAGCTCTATCCATTAATCAACTGGGGCAGCCTTTCCCCTGCCTCCAAATGGATGCTCAAATTTGCACCCGACCAGACTCTCTTTCCATCCTTCCATGAAATGATACCTGCAATACACAGGCTCCAAAGCACTTAGAATAAGAAAACATTGATCTTTATGTTCTCTAATTCTCTCTGCTCAGCTCACAACACTTGTTTCTCACATCTGCATAAAAAATGGCAAGCCCAGTGCTGTATCATGATCTTAGAGAGTTTCTGGAATTGCTTCATGGTGTCATCCCTGTCAGCCTGAGGGATGCTTGACAGCATGAACAGATCTTGCCCACTGAAATCCGAACTGTGATGAAGGTTATCTTCTTACTCTCTTTGTCCCCTGCCTTCCCCTGTTCTTTCCTTTTGCAGTACCTTTTCCTGGTACTGCAATATCACTTTCCACCTCTTTGGGCACCCAATTACCACATGAAATTTGTGATCCCCAGGGTGCCCAAGCAGAAAAGTGGAAGTACTGCTGTGCTGTAAGCGTAGAAAATGATCTCTGAGGTGGCATGCACCCTAATGGTGAACTTGTGTCTTGAGATTCTCCAGGGCAGGCCAAGTATCTCATGTATGGATTCTTCTAACTTCAGACATATGCTGGTTTCATTCTTTTTTTTTTTCCCCCAGCAGATTTTTTTTTAACTTACCAGGTTAGTGGGGCTCTAAGGAAAGAAAGAGGAAAATCCTAGTCCATGCGATTTCCTTATATTGAACACCTTATGGCAGCTTGTCCCTTTCAAATGAAAAGCATTCAGTTTTGGCATCTTCTCTCCAGGGATAACAGCACAGCTATTATGTCCCTGTCATTTACTCAATTCATCACACAGAGCTTTGCAATTTTATCTAATTCAGAAAGAGTAAAAACGTACTAACCCGGGAATATCTTCTTCCCTTTTACACTGGAAGAGATGACTCTCCAAAACACTGTTTCCTTTCCTCCCACATACCTAAAAGCACCTCCTGAAAAGGCTCAATTTATATAATAATATCTGTTCATCACTCTCTGAACTAAGAGAAATAATGACTCATGAACAATGACACTGACAGTGCGGGAGTCATCTATGTCTTACGAGGTACAGAGATCAACGATGTGCCACTATAGAAAAAGAAGCTCAGGAGATCATCTCCAAGGTAAAAGCCCACTTTTGAAGGGATGCTCATCTGCGTTTGGGGTTGCAGCCATGGAGACAGGCATTTCCTTGCATGTTGCTCAAAAGACCTTGTCAGTTTAGATATGATTTTACAAGTCCAGATGACAATTCTGAAACATTACTGCAGGATGTTTTGTATGGATAGCCTTTAGCTCTGCAGTTAAATACCAGTTATTGTAGCTAAGAACGGTTCAGAGCACACATAGTCATTTATTTTAAAAATGGACATCTTTACTAATGCCAAAGGGAAGTAGAATTAAGTCACAGACTGCTTAGTACTGCTTCTATTAAACCCAAGTGAAACTGTCTTGTCTGCTTTGTAACTAGTAGCAGCAGCACTGTATCTTGTGTGTCTGGTTTAGAATTTCCCACTACACTGCAGTCAGCTCTAAATGAAAAAGTTCACTGTAGATATGGACTTCAACATAATCTCCGCTGAGCTGTGCTGTGTGTGCACGCCTAATAGACCTGAAATTGCATTTCAGTCAATATAGCAATCAAAAGAGTCCTAAAAAATACTGCCAAATAAGAAGGGGCCACTTATTTAACTGCTTTCAGTTCTTGCACTGGTAAAATTGAGATGCTGTTTATCTAATTCCCAAGCCGGTGAGATGTTTAAACACCCTGAAAATGAAACACCAATGTATGAAATGCCTGGAAAGGAGCTCTAAAGAGATCATTCATGACTGAGCAAATAGTCCACAGTACTGGGTACTTCTTTTGTAGGCGAAAATCTCTTTCTTGCTGAGAGACTTTAATCCACCCACTCAGCAGCCTGGTGTCAGAAATCATTCTGTATTGGCCACAAAAGTCATGAGTAGCACTGACAATTAAACCATGACCTTTTAGGAATAAGTACATTTTTATCAACACTAGTGGACTGAATTGAGCATAACTGAAGAATTTGTCTGTTTTAGCCATACATACTGGTGTGTCTACAGGATGATGCTTTTCTGAAATGTTTCTATATGCAAACTACCGCCTCCCTGGGGAGCTGCAGAGAGGAGCACTTCTAGCCTCATCACAGGCATGCAATTACTATCACACCTTTGCAGTTCCCACCACTCTGCAGCAGGACACAGCCAGGACAGACACTTTGCAAGTCTCCTGCTCCTTCAATTCCTCCCATGTTTGAGGATCCACATACAGGGCAGTTGCCAAGTGAATAGTCCTGTGCTGCTGGTCATAGAAGGCAGCCCAGGTAAGGCAACCACATACGAATAGCTACAAAAGGCTCAAAGGTATCTACCGGTCATCCCAGGTATGGTTTATCACTCTTGTTTTTGCTCTCCAGACCTTTGGAGATACCATGTAAAAACTAGATTTACACTGACCTCCAGCAGAAATTCTCAGTGGTTTCCTACATTACGATCAAGTAGATAGAAGACAATCCGGAGAGGCAAAATTCATTATTTTCATTCCAAGTTTTGGGTGCCTGGGTTTCTGCCTTCCTGTGCTCAATGATAAACACATCAGCATTTTGAAAAGAAACAGCTCAGAGAATCCCTTCCATAGAAAAGCTATTAAAAAGCAATTTCTATACCAGGGAGAAATAGCACTGTCAAGTATACAACAGACAGCCTTTCTTCACAGTTCATTTTCCTGTTTGTACTATGGTTATCTTTCATATTCCTATTCTTCAGCAAATCAGCTTGATAGATTCTTTTTTTGAGAGTTGGTCTTAGTCACTAGAGTCTGTTCACCAAGAACCATCTGTTCCCCAAGATTTCCCTCCCACACACCATGGTGGAATTACGCCTACAACGAGTTTCTTCTATTAGGAAAGCAATGAGTATAACAAGCTTGGTGACATGAGTCGCCAGGGAGAAAACACAAGTACTCATATCTTTGTTCATAATTATTATAAAGCATTAACATGCAATACCGATTACTCAAGGACCAGCAGAGTCAGAATTTAATACTAGAAATGATGCTTTAAGCCATGGTAGTATCATCACAAGCAACAAATGACGAAATTTGTCCAACTTCTGTTTGTCAGTCACCTGAGAAACATTTAGGAGAGGAAACACTGCTACGATTGTCTTCCCCCTGACGCATAATGGAGATAGTCCAGTCACACAGCCTGTGTCAATGTTAGGTCAGAGCAAATAGGAATAGCTCCACTGATAACATGTATTTCAGCTGAAGACATAGCTCTTATTTTTTTCATGTTAAAGTTTATATTGAAGGTTTTCCTGCAGTAACATACCCACATTTCAGTTAGGGAGGGCAGCTGGCCCCAAGGTTAACACACTGACCTGGGATTTAGGTATGGATTTACCAGCTTCAGCTCCCTGCTCTGCACTGATTGCTGATTGCCACTCTCTTGCTACAGTACCAAAAACTCAAGGCCTGTGCAAGAACTGGGGATTGGGAGTGAGTGAATGATGTTGCGCCAGCCCTTCTTCACCTTCCACAGCCTGAGACCTTATTTCCTTATCTAATTGAGTGTGTTTATGTGTGTTAGGGGTGATGCCCCTCAGATTCCTTCCTCTGCCTCTGACCTTTTCCTGTTCATGCTTAAGCCACCTAATCTTTCCAACTCAGACTCATCCATCTACCTGACCCAAGTGTCTGGGAGAGCTTAATCAGACTAAACTGTCCAAAGTGCCGGACATAGACAACAGGTGAGAAACTACACTGCAGCCTGCACTATATGCTCATGCTTCACCAAGTACAAGGAGCAAGAGCACCCTGGGTAGCTGCCACTCAAGCAGAAAGTCAAATTGCAGTGAAGTGAGTGAGTAAATACATGCCATACTGTCAACAGTAAACAAACTTGGAAAGAGTAAGAAAATCGGTTGCTGTTTTCACATTAAAGGGGATACTATCAAAGAAATAGCACTTCTCTTCTGCTTTACCTACACAACATTTTCACTGAGTCCCTGAAGCGTCCAGTTGAAACAATCCCCAGTGGGTGTGCTTTTTAAAGAGAAAATCTAATCTCTTTTAACAGAATGTTAAAGTTTTCAGAATAGAAATGGCATTTCTTAGCACTTTCTATTTCCAGTGTTGCAGCTCAGGAGTCCTGGCATCTCACCAGTGCATGGGCTCAGCTACGTCGTTGGAGCTGAAACACATCTAGCCTTGCTGTTTGAATGAAAACTAATGAAAAGAAGGGAAAAGGAGCACTGGGTAAATTAAATGCAGCTCCTGTCAGAGGAAAGGAGCACAAAACAGTATGTAGGCAGAGAAATTATCCAGAGGCACAAGAAATACCATGCAGGAGCAGACCTAAGGTGCATTTGTTCTTAGCCATCATCTGAAAAGAGCCACAATGGATGTTTCAAAGAAAGATTTGAATAGTTTGCATCAGGGAGCTGGGAAATCACATCTTCCCAGTTAGGTATCATCATGATTTATAGGAGGAGGGCATCAGTTTAAGTGTTTAAGTTATGCTATCTTTATTTTACTTGTAACATATTTTTTATCAATAGAAATGTTTAGCTTGAAGACTCATTTCATTTGCCTCAGTAACAACACAGACAATTAATTTTAAAATCTAGATACTCTTTAGTATCATAGACTTTTCTTCTTCAGCACTGAGCTTGCTTTTACTTTCACTGAACACCCCTTTTTCTGGACACTGAGCTTATCTTATTTTGGTTTTATTTATTTTTAGCACAGATGTCTTTGGCCACTTTGGTTTCATGTTCTGCTGATTCTCCTGATGCCAGGGATTTGAATATCTATTAGCACATGAGCAATCTGTAGCCAAGCATACAAAGCTCACGGCTTTCCTAGAGAGCATCTGCATTCCAAGGAACTCACTGTTTCCATAGGCACAAGGCCCACAGAAAGAAAATCTAAAGAGGATGGTCTCAAAGTCATATGAGTGGCCAGGGAATGACACTGATTAAATGGCCCTGGACCTTCCAGATTAGATTTGAGGCAGAAGGGACAGAAGGGTAACTAAAAATCTCCAGACATATGTTTTGGATTGCAAATAGTTTTTTTGATTAAATGTTATTAATACCTAATGATTACTCAGCCATCTTCTTTATAAGGAAGAGCCATATATTTTTTCAGGGGAGAAAAGAGACACACAGATTTGAAGTAATTTACCCAAGGTCACATAACAAAGCAATGGAAGAACTGGAAGAGGCGTCTAGCTATTTTAAAGCCCTTTAAGAGGTAATACTCCTTCCTGAACTAAGTACTTCTTTCCTGAGAGCTGGCATTTGAGTGCCAAATCAACATTAAAATTATGGCACTGACTCAAGGTCAAACTTATGGTTGGTTTGGGTTTTTTTTAAGTACAGCACACACATTTTAAGATTAGGAATATTATCTGTACCTGGAGCATAAGAAATTATGCTTCATGAAGGCAGGATACTTTGGGGTGAATAGTAACAAACTGGGTGACAGGCCTGTAAAAGAATCTATTCTTTTTGTAGGTACCATGTGCTCTCCTCTGTCACTGTGCATGGCTTTTCTTTCTGACTGCCAGAAGACCATGGGCCCCCAGGGAGAAGGAAGAGGGGAGCACCTGGGTGAGGCAGAGTAATGGCGGTCCCAGAGAGTACCAGCCATGGGGAAATATTTGAAAGTAGTGTTAACTGGAGAATGCCTCTGCTTGCCTCCAAGCAGGCTGGGAAGATCACTCTTTCAGCTCCAAGCTTACAACGAAAGAGGGTACCAATAATTGTTTCGTTTTCCATGCCCACCACCACCCATAAACTGGTTTTGACCCATTCTAATGAGGTGATAACATTTATCTGGAGGAAAACTGCCTAGACATAGAAATTCTAAAGAGTCCTGTAGCAGTAACATGGTTGGGAAAGGTGGAAATTTCCAACTGGTGATACAGGGGGTTCATCTAAACAAAAGGACAGTGGTGAAAACTGTCTTCAGAGGACATATTTGAGAGGAACTAAAGAGTGACTGATGTGTGACTGAGTCAGATCCTGGCAAATGAAATAAATAATGTACAGCAACTAACATAGGAAATCAGAAGAATTTTCTCTGTAATTCACAGATCAACACAGAGGCAGCTCTGTCAATTCTCATTTGATACAGTACAAATCCCAAATACAGCACTGAAGTAGGAGTGCAATGGTACATGAAAAACAGTTACAGAAACAATCTCAGATCTCAAAAGCACCTTTTCAAGAGCTTTTCATACTGCCCATTTCATGTAAATGGATGGATAACTTTCAATTGGGTTAGGCTAAATGTATGTCAGTACTATAAACAGCAGCAGGGAACCAATGCCTTAGGATTGCTAGAGCTTGTATTTTCATGTCCCCTTCAGCAGG
>NW_009942939.1:8140-19634 GCF_000696875.1 Nestor notabilis | reverse complement strand
CTTCCGATAGTTGCTCAGCCCCTTTCCTCTTATGCTAAATAACAAATCAAGCACATTCTCTAAAATATCCTTCTGGAACCTCCCTAGGAAACTACCTATACATTTTATTTTGACAAATTTCACAAACATACATTTCTTCTGCAATTGATTCAGTCCAGCACAAAAGGTAATTTTACAGCATATACTTCTGTGTAGAAGTTATCACTTCTACTTAAATTACTTGCTTTCTCCTACCATCACTGGGGAAATGTTCACCTTTGACAATACACAGATTCACAGAAACATGCCCCCATTTATATGCACCTACTTCAGGTGTTCAGCAGTTATTCACTGCTATTCAAAATACACAATGGCACACATGGAGAGTTAATACCATGTACAATTGTCCTTTCAGTTAAATTGAAAACTTAATATGAGAGAATTTGGTTTTCAGCCTGGTTTCCAAGGAAACATTTCCAGCTACTATTGATGGAGGTTACAGGTTGTGACTGTCAAGCCCACAATTTCCTTTGTTCCTGGCCCATCAGTTTGATTTCTTTTATCATCTGGTCTTCCTTAATGAAATACATGCTAACATGGGGGGAAGGGTTTCTTAATAGATGCAATATAATTACTGTTTCCCAAACAGCCTCCCCAAAAGACAGACACTCAAAAAGCAGTAGCAGTGATTAAAGAAGAATGAATTAAACGAATGCATTTGAATTAATTTCAAACGTGATATCCAGATTTGTATATGTACAAGTTTGTGCAATGTTGATAAATATCTACTAGAGATAATCTACAATTTTTTTTCTAGTTATCTCTAACAAGCAGATGGGCTCCCACATTGCTATTTTCAGGAGTACAAACACATTCCAGAACCACAAATGAAACGAGGAAGAGTTTAAGAATACATGTGCAGGTTTTTAACCAAACATGCCCATTCATGTTATTAAGGTGAGATTTTATAACCCTTTAGGATACCCACATTTTCTACAATCACATTAGGAGATGATGAGGACCAAAGAAGATCAATCACCAGTGTCACTGCTTTTTGATGACAAGGGGCAATACACATTGGAGTGCATATATAGGACAGAAAACAGGTCCCACACCCACGACATGACCTGACCCAGGCCAGAGGCACACTGCCTTAGTCTGGTTCCTTCCCAGGTTTGTTTCTTACCAAAAAAGTGGTTGGCACAAAGGAAGAGAAGGCAGCAAAATGTTTTCATGCACACAGAAATGAAGCTTTGCTTGTAATGCTTAACGAAATTATACAGACTCAAAGGTATCACTACTCCTGTTTCTACTTTTCTCCTTACTTGTGTTCCTGCTCACTCTTTCTTTGTGCCTTGGCAAAGAAAAATATGGGGAACTGTGGTGTTTTCCTTCTTCTTCCCAGGTGGAAAGGGGCTGGACCTCCCTCTTCCCAGGACAGTCCCATGAGCCCAGAATGTAGTATTTTTTCTCCTCTTTTACCTTTTTCAAAAGTTCTGTAGTTGCAGAAGGCGACTAGGGCTTTTTTTAAGGACAAGGACACTATTAATATCCTTCAGACATGACAGAAGATTTCTTTCTGCCCAGGTAAAACCCAGTCTCCATCCTAAGCCATGTCAGTCATAAAATATGACATACAGGAGGGTGTTGTTTGTTTCCTGGACTGCATTATGCTCTTTTCCATAAATGCCTTGCATTGCAATTGCCCCAGCCCATTTCTTTACTCTTTTCCTCTCCTCCCATCTAAATTGCATAGTAGTAAATACCTTCCTCTGCCTTGTATAGTACACTTCTGTCTACATTTGATTTAAAAGCTTAAAATTTCTCTTCTTAGCCATGCACAACATTTCCAGTGCCCTTCCATGCTACTTTCCAAGACACATTCATCTCATGTGCCCTGTAATGATCCTGGCAATCAGGAGCAGAGATTAAGAACTATGCTTTATGTTAATAATTGGGTGATGAAGCAATAGCCTCAAAATTGGAGCAAGACATGCTCTGCTTGTGTAAAAGCACAAACAGCAATGCTGCTATGAGCTGAATCTGACCTTGTGAAATGGCTGCCTTAATTCCTACAGAGCAATGTGTACTACATGATTTTTCCCTTCAGACATTCATAACTTAATAAAAAGTCTGCTATGACAATTTCCATCTAACTTGTGATCTAATTTTCCACCCCTTCGCTTCTATTCTATATAAACAGATTTAATTCCTTCATCTGTAGTCTACACTGAAATTAGGAAAAGAATGGAAGGGGAGACAGGATTATATTAATTTAATTTCTGCAAAAAGCTGATGAAGAAGTCTTCCTCTGAAGACGTGGTCCTAGACATAGAGGGAAATGCAAACAGAAATGATGGGTGCTCTCAGAAGGATGGCCAAGGAGGTACAGGCTGGAGACGCTAAGGGGGTACCCACTGTTGGCACTTCGTTTCATAGGATGCTTACAGAATTAGGACATTGCTGTAGCTTTGACTGCAGAGAGCACGCATTCGGAGGCAGCGCTGAAAAGGCTGCCTGTGACCTGGATGAGGGCCACTTCATGGCACCACTGTTCCCACCTTTTACCCTCCTGACCTGCACGGGCCCAGGAGATTGGGAGTTGACCAGTCCCACACTGGCACTTTCCCAGTGCCACCCAGCTAGGTCCCAGCCAGCAGCAGCTCCTGCAGCACAGCATGCTGAGGCACCCAGTACCCTCACTTGTGGGTGGTTATTGCTTTATTTGTGGTTGTTCCAGGATACTCCTCCCTTACTGTCCTTGTTACTGCTCCGTTTCAATAGTAATAAACACTATTTTATTACCCATTTCCTTTACAGCAGGTGTGTGATAGTGCTGGAAAGGCATGAGACACAGATGAAGGTCAGCTGCACCACAGCGATGATGCGGGGTTAGACTTTCCTCCCGGGACTTCAAGGCACATGGTTTCAAAGAAGACAAAAGCAAGGGAAAATATCCAATAGACAGGATAGTCTATGGTTTGCTGAGATGCTTCTTAGAAACCTCTTCTAACTGGAGTCCTAATGCTATCACTGGCAGTGCTTAAAGCTTGATTTGCCCCTGTTTGCACAATGAGTTTCAAGTAATCTATGTGGGTCTGAGGGTTATCTATCAAATTTTGACACAACAGCATGGCAGCATAATTAAAAACGGAGGTTCTGATAAATTCTAACAGTGCTCTAATTTTATTCTCATGTGAATCCATCTAAATTGACTCAGTTTAGATCACCATGGATAAAGACAAAACTTTCCAAATCATGTTATCCAAATGGGAATGTCAGAACATCATAAGGGCTCACCTTCCTCTCCTGAACTAAACTAGCTGGAGATATTACGATATTATGAAAAAATACAGTGGATAGCATCAGAGCAGTTTTGATGCTAATCAACACTGAGATTGCTTGAGAAATAAGAAGCTGTCATTTTGCTTAAGGCCTGCAGCAAAATTTGCTCGGTTGATAGTAAAGTGAACATTACACACATTCATTTGTTTTATGCATTTCAGTTCTCAGCATGACATGCCTTCTATCCACAGATGTGAGTGTATTGGCAGAGTATCTCAGGAGATGGGAGCGTGTCTATCAACAATTTGCCTACTTTAATTACAGTTAATATTTTACAGCAAATTAACATTAAATACATTTGTCTTTGATAAGATAACAATCTGAGGGCAACACCTTCTCTTTCAAGGCTCCCAATCAAAAGATAACCTTTGAAACATGCCAGCTGCCTGATGTAAAAACTGACAACTGTCTCCATCAGTCAATTTAACAACTGATCTACATCTTCATGACTACAACTTCTCATTCTAGAGAGATATATACACCACCTAAACCATGTCCAGAAAGACACAAGCAGAAGTGAAAAAGTTATTCTGTGCCCCCAGATGAGCTTATCTCAGCATATCAAGATGCTGATGTAGTTCTGCCAGGAAGTCTTCCTGACTAGACAAACCCCAAATCACACAGAATTACCCTGGTTAGTATCCATAGGCTGCATGAATACTATACTTGCAGTGCACTTCAGCTATATATTTGTCTTGCTGTTTTATTGCTTTAGTACCTATGGGGCAGTAAATTTTACAAGTTCTAGTTCTCTTTTTTCCTTACAGACCTGCTAAGGGCTCTCAGATTAATATTATGGCACCCAGGTAAGTGACACACCATCTTGCATGAGTAGACTGTTGCCTCAGTGTGCAGGTGTACTAAAAAAAAACCCCTTTTTTTACCATTCACAGATAGAAATGAATAAAAACAGGTTTGGAAGGGACGTCGTAAGATCGTCCACTGTCCCAGTGAGATACCAAGCTCTGACACTGTTGAATATGGGGTTCACATTGCAGCTGTGGTTGGAAAATACAAATGTAGTTAAGCTGGTTGATTTGTGGAGATTACAGTGCTAGTTGAAATTTTCCTCTACTGTGAAAAATCACTTTGGGTGCTTGTACTCTGCAGTGAAATATGTAAACACTGGAGATAATCAGTTCATAATGGCTAGGCAGACCCAAAACATAGCATTAAAATAGAAACTAAAAGATGATAAAAAAAGGTATACCTAAAGGGGGCCCTACAAGAAATATGGAGGGGGATGTTTTACAAGGGCGTGTAGTGACAGGACAAGGGGGAATGGCTTTAAACTGACAGAGGACAGATTTAGATTAGACATTAGGAAGAAATTCTTTACTGTGAGGGTGGTGAGGCCCTGGCACAGGTTGACTGGAGAAGCTGTGGCTGCCCCATCCCTGGCAGTGTTCATGGCCACGTTGAATGGGGCTTGGAGCAACCTGGTCTAGTGGAAGGTGTCCCTTTTCATGTCCGGGGGTGGAACTATATACAAAGGGGTATGGAGTAAAGGACTTTGCTTCCTAAAGGGAGACAACCTTTAAGCTGTCCTGGGTTCAGCTGGGCAGATCCTCCTCGACATTCTGTTATTGGGTGTATATTTGATCAGTATCCATGAGAGTTAGCATGAGATGAGTTAGCACTGTCTTATGGAAGACACCTGATACAGCTGTAAACCTACTATTCTAAGACTTTGTTTCTAATAAGAGACTGCTGTTGAACAATGGAGGTAATTATCCCTCTCTACTAAATGTATTGCTTTACTCAAACCTCAAAGACATCAATGAAGATAATGGTTGCCTCTTCCTTTGCAAACTAGGCTATTAGTGTTGAACATTATTCAACATTTGCCAGGGCTTGGGCACCTAGCCAAAGAAAACAGTACAGCAGTCTCTCAGCAAGGTGGACTCTCTAAGCTGTAAGGACCAGGGGACAGCACACTGCCCAGCAGCATGTTTAGTGCCATCGCTCAGTCACCTCATTTCACGCGTGACATATGTCCGGCCATATGTACGGAGCACACCAGTTGAGATGACTGCCAAGTTAGGATATAAGCAAACATTCTCTTTCTGAAAATCCTTGGCCAGCAGCCGCTCCAGCATATCAAGAGTCAGGAAAGCTCTTTAGGGAACCCTCTGGGGCAGGCATGCTCAGACTGGCTGCCCTAAACTAAGCAGCAGTGGCTGTGAAAGCTGTCTAGCTCTAAGTGCTCCAGGCAAGCTGCTTTATTTCAGTTCTCTAGACTCTGCACGCAAGGGAACAAGCAGGTAGGTGCAAACTATCAGCTGTGTATGATGAATAGCATTCTCCAGCTTGAACCCAAGTTACAACATGTACCCTCATTTCTTCCAACTTACACAAAGACTGCAGTCTCCAGGTTGAGAATAGGAAAGCCTGCAGCTCTACCACCCTATTTAAAGGGTGACCTCTTAAGTGGGAAAAGTGAGATGTGGAAGTGTAGGTTGGTGAGGAAAGGCAATCAGGAAGCATTGTTGGCCATCACCCAAATGTGGTGATGGCTCATTCTCAACAGAAACACACAATCAGCAGGCCCTGAATCTCAGCAAATTCACCTCTGTCCCCCCTCCTTTCTGCATCTGCAGTGATACGCTAAAATGACAAAGCTTTTACTTACTGTTGACTATTGTTGCTGAGGTTTATGGGAGGGACAGGTGACCTGACAATGCTGGGAGCTGAAGGAGATATGTGAAGAAGGAGCTGAGAAGACAATGGCTGTAATGTTCTACAGATCATTACACAGAAAATAGAAAGAGAGCTGGACACATGATTTGGGTCAGGGTTGACTTGGAAATGTAATGGTGCAGCTAGAATTGCTAATGTTAGACTGATGTTGTGACCAAAACGTTCCTTGGAGATTTCTGGGGTTAGTGGAAGGTTGGGAATGGGTTTGATAGGCCCTGAAGCAGAAAACTCTGCCTCTCAGAAAGAAATGGAAGAAGTAACAGGGGAAGGGCAGAAAGACTGATAATCTTCCAAGGTACAAAAGGAAGGGCCAAAAAGGAAGAATTTTAGAAGGATGACGAAATTATTTACTGCTTCCATGCCCTATTGAAGCTCAAGGTCTCTGAGCTGTGAAGAATGGTTACTGTCCTCTCAATGTACTGTGCACATGGAAAAATTTGACAGGCAAGAATCTAATTACCATTCCCTAAAGGCTCAGAGACTCTCCATTGATAAAACTCTGTCAGAATCACAGGCTCTGCATTAACAATTCTGAATTGCAGTGAACTTAATTTATTCTTTATTTCTTTGGTATTCAGTCTACAGTGTACAGAATCCTGATGCCCTTTGGATGTCAGTACGAAAACTAGTACATTGACTTTGATCGCAGTTTGTATTTCTGCTCATGCTGAAACAGAGGCAAGCTAAGTCAGCACTAAGGACTTGCAGCAGACATTAAGCTTTTAAAGGATCAGATATACTGGGTTAAAAATACTAGAATGAGAGTAATATCTACAGAGAACACACCACAATGTACTTTTAGCATATATAAGTCCTCGCATACATCCATTCTGAATTTCCATGCCTTGATCTCTTGTGCATCCTTTCATAGTGTAAATCCTTCAAATGGACTACATTTAAGGAGCTACTTTTTGATGGCTGGAAGAGATGCTAAAGCAGTATTTTGGCATGTATTTATAAAGTGATTAAAATCTTCTACCTGTTCTATGTAGATTTAAAAAAAAAAAAAAAAAAAAAAAGATGGTCATGTAGTTTGATAGTTTATACGACACGGTAAGGACTAGTACTTTAAATCAATGGAAAGACAGGAATCAAATCCTGTCCTTTCTTTAATGAACATAGCATGACCCCTGTGCAGAGAAAATCCCTCCCTTGAAGAACCTGTATGATAACAACATGCAGTATATGGATGCCATAAAAGGAGATAAGACTAAATGCATGTGTACTTAAGCTACCTTCATTCTTTATGAGAGCCTAAGTCCAACTCCATGTTGCCACTGTCAGTCCAAGCCTCCACCCTTCCTTCCCGTCTGCTGCTACCAGTGTTTGATGGACACATCAGGAGCTGAACTGGCACAGGCAGGAGTTACATTTTCAGCCAGAGGGTGGCTTTTTTGGTTATTGCTGCCAGGTTCAACAGCTGGTTTGGTGTGGGGGATGGAGAGGGTTGCCTGTGGGTTTTCAGTCAGACCAATTGCTTACCTGATTTGCTCTAAAGATGTGTAAGGGCTAACAGCAGCATAAAGGAAGTAGCCTTATCACATGGAGAAACCACCCTTTCTGGTGGATTCAATAGGGACTTTGGCTCAGGTCAATCATGAAACTGAACCCTGTAAGTAAATGCCTTTTTTAGAAGCTAAACATAGGGAAGATTAACCCAAATACCTTTAAGAGAAGGGTTAAAGCCACAAATCAAAACTCATGAGACAGAAGCTCCATTGCTTGCTTTCTGCTGACTGGTTGTGAAGCTTGACACAGGTCAATTAAACCTTGCTTTGGGAAAACACCTAAACAGGTAGTTCACTGTAATGGGAACTCACTGTGAGTGTTGGTTTTTCACTAAACTCACTGAGTTTAGGTCAGCTTTTGACATGCCGTGTCTGGAATCTGTACATCTGTTTTGTCCCTCATTAATATAGGGAAGTAATTTATTTGACAGAAGGGGGAGACTGAAATTATGTTTCATCTAGATGTTTAAATAGTTGTCCTGAAGGAAGAATATGAAGTTCTGATATGTATCTTTCACAACTCTAAATTAAAGGAGGTGCATACCCCCTTCACCGAATCAGATCTTTAATCTCACCAGGCCTCCAGTATGCCATTGACACCTTTGGTTGGAAGCTACAATATCGGTATGGTTAACGGCACTTTATCTATTTGAATCCCTTCGCTGCCAGCCGCTTACTTGCTTCACTATCACCAACTTCAGTAATTCCCGTGACTTAAAACACCCCGCCAGGATGTATCTGATGCAGTTGGAAGCACTAATCTGACTCAGGATTAGTGACCTCTTGCACACAGAAACTTCCTTGCACTGAACACCACCCATCAGTGGCAAGAGAGTTAAAGCCAAGAGATCTATAAAAAGATCAGGGAAAGCTACCAGCCTTCAAGAGCACAGAGATGCAGAACAGGGTTATTCCTGTTTCCCTTCTCCAGCTCCCTAAATTAGATATTATTTATGAAAGCACTGCCTGTTATCAGTAGCCTAGCTTAAAGAACACAGTATAGCTTGGAGGGTTTTTTTTTTAAAGGTATTAAACAGGGCAGGTCTTCAGACAAACTCCTAGGGAATTCTGCTTAAAATTGGCCTCTGGGCAGAGCAGGAACCATTAAACCCTTGCTGTCTGACTGTCTGGTCACGGTTCTTTTCCCTATCTTGACTGTAACATCCTTATCTGGATGTTGGCATACTGTTAGACACTATATGCTGAAAGCTTTGCTAATGTTGAGGTAAATGATATCCCTGGCCTTCCCCTCATCCACAGACTCAGTCATTTTATCACAGAGCACAATCAGGTTGGTCAAGTGAAGGGTACTAAAGGTAAATCCATGCTGACCATTCTCAGTCACCTTCTTCTCCTTCATGTACCCAGAAATGTGCTCCAACAAAACTCACTCCTTGATTTTTCCAGGGACAGAAGTGAAACTGCCTGGTCTCCAGCTGCCGAATTGCCCCCTCTTGCCCTTTCTGACAATGGTAGCAACATTTGCCTTTTTCCAGCCATAACTGTCCTCTAGAATCTATAAAGCCTGGAGGCTTCAGAAATAAATGAAATATATAGCTTTTCATACTCTCTTTGCCCCTGTGGCAAAGAATTTTGCTGCAGAACATACACACTTTTAATAAAGTCAGCTTCATAACGGGTTTAAACTTAAACAGGGGAACTTTAGGTTAGATATAAGGAAGAAGTTCTTCACAGTGAGGGTGGTGAGGCACTGGAATAGGTTGCCCAGGGAAGTTGTGAATGCTTCAACCCTGGAGGCATTTAAGGCCAGGCTGGAGAGAGCCTTGGGCGACATAGTTCAGTGTGTGGTGTCCCTGCTCATGGCAGGGGGGTTGGAACTAGATGATCTTAAGGTCCTTTCCAACCCTAACTATTCTATGATTCTATGATTCATAGAGATCATAGCAAGGACAGTGGCTTGGGAACTGTCCACATACAATAAAGATTCAAACATCAGGGAGACAATTTGCCTTCAAGCATACATACAACACACTAAGTAACAGATTAGGTTTCTAATAGGCTATTTCCTTCATGCAAGCAACTTCCCCAAACAGAAATTCACACATTAAATTGTTTTTCCCTCCCCTAGCTTCAATGCAGAAGTACATTTTGCTTGTCCTCATCCATGTTTTCTTTGCCAAAACACATGGGGGAGGGGGAGAAATTATTTTTCCCTCCCTGCTAGGAAGATAGTAACTGTTCACCATAAACATTTCATTATATATATGAAATACTCATAGTATTATACACAATTGTATTGCCCAATAATGTCCACCTTGGAGCCAGATTCAGGCTCATGCTTTGCTGAGTGAAACAGCAATAGGAAGGCTTGAAAATAGAGTTTAGGGTTCTGCAGGTACAAAACCAAAATAAGAGACCTTACCCCTAAAATGAGCTCTGGGACCCCACTTACAAGACAAGATGGCAACAAAGGAGACAACTAGCTGAGCAGTCAAGAGAGATGAGAAGAAAACAAATACTAATGCATGTCAAATGTACACACACAGTTAGCTAGTATCAAAGGTTTGGTTGGTTTTTAAACAAACTACATGTCATTGTTTGGTTTTGTTATTATTATTTGCTATTTACACTGCAGCAGTGCCCAAAAGTCCCATCTGGACACACAGTGCTCAGTCCTTACCTTCAAATCTTGGTGCAAACAGACACGGACAAGCAAGTGGAATCAGTAATACCTTATCTCAGATGTACACCTCCAACAGACTGGGACAAAAATGATGACTGTAGTTTTTCGGTAAATTCTGCCACTCTAGCTACCAACCTTGTTTCTTGTTATCACAGGTACCATGCATTGTGCATTGCAAGCATAATACACCTACCTTGGTCTCAGTCCAGAGCCTTTATCCTTTGTTAATTCTCCTTGGTGCATTCTCCTCTGTCCCTCTGCTATTCTCCAATTCTATGTTTTTTTTTAATTCTGTGCTTTTTTAAGCATTGCAGTGTGCTGCCAGAGCAGATTAGTACTGGCATCAGCTGGTTTCCCAGCTCTGATTTTTCCTTACTGTATCTAACACTGAACAAGCTACTCATCCTCCAACCTCAAGCTTTTGACCCTACCAATTTATTCTTTGGCACATCTGAACTCTTCCAACACCACTGCCCATCACATGCCTGATAGGATAAATTAGGAACTGACAGGCAAACTAGTTACTTAATCCAGGGATTATCCCAAAGATTAATATATGAGAAGGTAATTCTAGATTTTCTCTCTGTCTAAATCATGCCTGTAAGTAATGAACCACACACCTGGCAAAACTCACCCAATTCATTCTATATCAATGCAAGGCCACATTGTGTTTACTTTTCAGTATCACCCACTTCAACACAACCTCCTTGAGTTTAGGATAAAACAGACCCAAACTACAGCACAAGACTGAGGTACCAGTGGAAGAAGCACCAACCTTCCTCAAAGAAAATGCAAAAGCTTGTAAAATATTTGTCATCACAATAGCCAGACCCTTTGTCAGGTACCTCAGGACCACAGCCTCCACCACTACAATCCACAACAGTAACCACAGTAGCCGTAGGTCATATTAGACTTGCTTAGAAGCCACTGTCACTTTGCTTGCTGCAGGTTCCCAGTAGATCTGCAGGTATTTTGACTTTCTGTGGTAAAGTGACATAAACATGCAGGTCCATAAACCATGGGAAACCACGTAATTCCATTTCAGGAGAAGTACAGGCACAAGCTGTGACAGCCAGGCAGGAACAGAGATGCATGAAACCCCATCTAACTGACATGAAGTGCCACCTGGCATGGCATGGCACTAGGTGCTGTGATGTAGGAAAACATTCAATCCTAAAAATACACCTGGGAAGAAGTCCTCTTACAGTTAGGATTTCTAAGGTGGAACCTTACAGTAATCAAACAAATATAGGATGAAAAATAAGTCTAATGATAATTTTTGACAGAGTGCATAAGGCATGCCTTGATTTCAAAAAAT
>NW_009942939.1:0-8109 GCF_000696875.1 Nestor notabilis | reverse complement strand
ACTAACCCTCTCCCTACACCAACTCCAGATCAAACACAATTCTGGTCATAAACAACAGGGTCTGGACAGCCACCTTCACAGTCCAGAGTGTGGCAGTGAATCATCCCTCTTCACAGAATTAACAGCGTTTCCCTGTGCCAAATCAGAGCAGCTCACTCTGAATGTTTGGCTGCAGTCAGTCAGTTGCTGTTCACAATCACACTGTCATTCACAATTAACTATGAATGGAAGAGCTGTTTCACCACAGCAGTTTTTCTTTCAGGAAGCAAAATTAATTTACAGCAGTGTAACACTAATAATACTCCCACCCCTGCTCCCTTAAAAGAAAACGAAAGGCCTTATTCAAGCCCCCAGGAAATTGCCAAAAGATTTTCACACTTGGGTTCCTTGGCACACTTCAGACATTTTGATCTGGGTGTACAGTGATGCAATTCAGAACTTTGCATTATTTTAAAGCATTCTCCCTAATAATCTTGGTAGGCCTAATGGGTTTGGTAAATTAAATAAAAGCAATAGGCTGGATTTGCTAGCGTAAACTGCAGTCAAAGGTGACCTTCAGACAACTTTTAAGCTGGCTGGTCTTCTAGAGGACAATTTTTAGGGTCAATTGTTTGGTATATAATGCAGCAGACAGTACCTATATAAACAGCCTTATGAGCACCTTCTGGCAACCACGACACTGTGGTATAGAGGGATACCTTGCATTTGTTTTCACTTTTCCAGTCATAGCTCAATGCCAGGGGCTGGGAGAAGGATGATGAGCCAGTGACTCTTCTTTGCAGGCAGGACACCTAGAAGATCAAGCGCGCTGGACCACAGAGCACTTGCATATCAACATGTACCACTGCGTCACAACTGGAAGCTCTCTCTTAGAGGTCCTAAGGCTCAAGTATTCTCCCCCATCTCCCTAGTATTTTAACAACTTTGTTTGTAGAAACTATTATCCAGTGATCAGGTCTGAGGGCTTTGACTGGGAAGTCAAAACATAAGATGAAAGACGTTGCCCCACTATATTTACAATTTCTTCTTAGATTGCAGTGATTTGCTCACAACAAACTTTATTTCTTTGCAAGGTCTTCTGACATAAAATTGGCTTTAGCATCCATCATTCAGTCATAGTTAGCTGCCAGATAATAAAAAAGCACAGGTAGGAAGAACAGGGTTAACTTTCTTTTAACTTAAAGCTTTCTTTAAGAAAAAAAATGGAAGCAGCAGCTGGGGAGAGAATATAATAAAATCAGACAGGAAGGATGAAACATGCGTTAACTTCATATTTTGTTGAATGACCAAACAGCAAACTCCGCTCTTTGGGTGCTGACTGATAACTCCATTACTGACCCATTTAAGAAAAAGATAAGCCTCCATTCTTAACTATGATTTGCAGGCCAAGACGTTCCCAAGAGAGGTTGCCTGAGGTTAGGTGTCCTTAACCAGCCCCAATCCAGAGCAAAGAACCCAAGCCTGTCTGAGATCTTTGGTACATGAGCAGCTCCATTGGCATCCTGAGTGGTCCTGAAGTGCAACAGCCCAAAAAAGAATCATGCCAACTCACACATTTCAAGAGCCAAGTCACAGGCTCCAGCAAAATGACAAACATTGTTTAAAAACATGTTTGCTGAAGGCCTTGTTGGTGAACGGGTCACTTGGCAAAACTGTGAACACAAAGCATGCTGTGCAGCTGCCTAAAAGCTCAGCTCTCCTGTTGCCTGAGCAAAACCAGGATACAGGAGAAATCGGAGGGTTACAAAGGATGACCAACAGGACTTCTCTAATTATGTTGTTCCATGGCCTTGATGCCAGCAAAAGCTGCTGGGAAATAGCTCTGATTTCTGCTACTGATGTAAACTCTCCAGCCTTCAGAGCGGAGCTTTTCTCTTCAATGCTCTTTGGACTTTTCCTGTCCTCTTTGAAAATGCCATGCTGAACTTTTTACCTTCACTTTCCCCTGCGCTCCATTTCTTCCATAATTTCTTCTTCTAATGCATGCTGTCTCATTTCCTTGACTTTTACCACTTAGGATATGCAGACAGCAGTAGTGCTGATGCTAAAAGCTTTCTGCTGTCAAGGAGGCTGACATCCAAAAAGGGAAGATGGAGAGATCTCTGACTAGCATAGAAGTGAATTTTGTGCATTAGAGGATCTAAATCTTCCCTTTACTCACTTGCAAAATATCTAATATTATGATACTATTTTCATTTCCAGCTTAACCTACAAGCTCAACTTCAGATGCAATCACATGGGTAAAAGTGGAGGAGAGCCAGCAGTACCAAAACCACATTGCTTCTTGGTTTTGGTAGAACCCAGAAACTGTCTAGCTTGCTTATCCCCCAAGGCTTTTAGGTTGGAGTCAGAACATATTGGTTTCCCAGATACTGAAGGGTGATTAACTGCATTTGTATTCCTGTATGAAGCACTTCTTACTATGTTTAAAATGCTGTCATCTGAAGTTGAAATATTGGCAGGGAAATCAAACTCACACATGCTTTTTTTTCCTATAAGAAACAAAATTACCCAGAGTAAAAAGAAAATTCAACACAATGACATATAATTGAAAGCACAACTGTAAATTAGTTATTTGAGCCCATCACCTCTTTGAAATACATACTTCACCAGATCACAGAATCACAACATAGTTTGGGTTGGAAGGGACCTTCAAAGGTCATCTAGTCCAACCTCCTGCAATGAACAGGGACATCCTCAACTATATCAGGTTGCTCAGAACCACATCCAGCCTGGCCTTGAATGTTTTCAGGGATGGCGCATCCACCACCTCTCTGGGCAACTTGTGCCAGTGTTTTACCACCCTCATTGTAAAGAATTTTTAACTCACATCCAGCCTGAACCTCCCTCTTTTAGTTTAAAACCATTACCCCTCATCCTATTGCAACAGGCCCTGATAAAAAGTCTCTCCCTGGTACTCAGTCAAAGCTAAATCAAGGTACCAAGAGAAATTCTACTGATTTCAGGAATGGGGCCTTGGCTGAAAACCAGAAAGCACACAGGCATAAATGCAAATTCAAGCAATGCTGCAAAAATCCCTAAAAGTTGTGACTCAACTGCAGCGTTAGTTTGCTAACTCCCTCTTTCTTTTATAAGACACCCTTGCACATTAAAGAAAAAATACTGTGAAACAGATACAGGACACAACTGCCCCCAAATATTACTGCTTATGAAGAAATAAAGATGCATTTCGTATTACATACAGTAGCAAAAGCAGCCTACCTGCAATCTCTAGGCTGTTACTGTCAAGAGAGAAATCTTACTTCTGAGGCTTTTTTAAATTGTATAATTCTAACCCTACTGCCTGCTCACTTGCTTCAAGGGCTGAACCTTTGTCAGTTACCAGCTGGCAGAGTTCTCCACTGCAGACATCATCATTAACATAAGAATCCACCATTAAATAACACAAAAATGGCTAGCTTGCAAGAGAGTACCTTTAAGCATGTATGTGCATTTCTGTGTATACAAATGTGTATATATTAACTGGATTGCAGAGCACAGTCTTGTGTCTACTGCATAAGAAGCTTGCTCATAATGTCCCTGACAACCAGAGTTCTTAAAGAACAGCATAGAATTATCCATTATATCTTTGCAAATTTAACAGAATACTTGAACATTTAAACTTGTGCATAAGTCTCTTCTTAGATATCAATTGTGAGAGATTTTGCCTTCTTTTCAGCTTTTTTTTTTAATATATACTGCATTAGCAACACACGCATTTGCATACAGTTGGCTAGAGGGATGTTTTTGGCATGTTTATATGTGAGACTCTGTATTCTCTCCTGGAAGTGTTGCTGTTTAGATCATGATCACTTACATCATTAAGTGATTTTAAGTAAAAACCCCAGCCAATTAAAAAATTCTTTTGAAATCTTGTGATTTATTGTGATTCCAGTCCAGGCTGAGGAAAAGTCGTATGAAACCAAGAAGTAAAGATAAAAATGAAGGCCAGCTTTGACACATCATTCTGTAGGTATTTGGGTATTTGTGTAGAGTGACATGAAAGACAAAAACCTGTAACTCCCTTGCTGCTGCAGCCAAGGAAGAAGGCACATAAATGGCTGAGCTCCAGAAAGAGATCTTGCTTGACCCTTTGCGTAAGACGTATCTTCTGTGCATGCACCTAACAAAGATCAAATGCAAAGATCAAAGATCAAATGCAGGTAAGAGGCTGGTAAGAAAGATGGAGCTCCCACACAGCAGGGCTGCAAAGCAGCACCCTACTGAGACAGCAGCTGCTGCCAGGCAGGTGGCCTCTGGTCAGACAGTGATGGTGGGCCACCATGCTTCATGCTGGGTTTGTCTTGCAAGTGCCTGAGCACCTGGACAGGTATCACTGATACTGTCACTCTGCTGGTCTCAGTGGATGTGCCACCTCAACACTTCTAACAGCTGTTTTAAGTGAAAGATGAGGAAAATGATGAGTCATGTTTTGAAACCAAAACGCTTTAACTCACAAGTGCAAGACAGACACTCTTGAAATGAACTGTAAAGCAGTTTTGCTTCCAAGAAGTTACTCATTTGAGAGTAATTCACCTTTGCTTCTACAGTTTCATTTACAACTGTGTCCTTGTTTTTCATTTAGTATTTTATGTCAATTAAACAACCCTAATTTCATGGTGATTTATTGTGTACCCTTTGCAAGTAATGTGTAACTAGAGGAAACTGAAAACTGCAACAAAAGTAGACTTTATTACTGTGAGTACCCCCAGGAGCTGAAGTACTGAAGACAGTTTGCAAAGCTGGAGCATTAAGCTGTGAACTCTCCTTGGCAGTGACAAAATTTGAGGTTTGTATTCTCTATCACCTAGCAGAGCTCGTGACCAGTAGACAAGCAGCAGATCCCAAGGCTCATCTATATTTCAGTAGTACCACTTGTTGTAATAGAAGACAACACATCACACAATTAGGTCCATAATCCTTCCTACAGCTTTCAGGTACTGTGAGTTCTGATTTTAAGGGACAACATAAACAGGAACCATTTTGATAACACTGGAGAACTGCATCTGTAAGTGAACAGAACCTGATATTTCAGGTTGACATTCAAGCAGGCGTACAAGGAGAAGCCATGTAATAAGGGACCCAGCTTCTTCCAGTGGAAAGTGACTTTCTGAAGGGTCTGGAGCACAAGTCTGGGGTTGTTCAGTCTGGAGAAGAGAAAGCTCGGGGGGACCTTATCGCTCTCTAGAACTACCTGAAAGGAAGTGATAGCCCTCATTTTTTAAATGAAGCTGGAGAGAAAATGTGGGTGACAGGATGGTAATGCGTTACTAAGATTTCCACTGGTGTCACCATTATGTCATAAACTTATCCCCTTACTCTACTGTTCCTGATCCACTTCTCCCTCTCTCTGCCACCTTTGAACATAGCTGATATGGCTGACATATCCTTTCGAATATCTTGATGTTCATTTTAACTTCTCCTAGCCAAAACGTAAACCCTTTCTTCAGCATTATCACCAACACATTATTTAACTGCTTCCTCTCTCCGTCCCTGGATGGTTAATTTGCATCACAATCTTGTCACCCACATTTTCTCTCCAGCTTCACTAAAAAAATGAGGTTTCATCTTTTGAGAATAGTGTATAGACACCTCCCCACATTTTTTTCATGCCTGTTTTTGTACGTATGTAGAACCTTACAGAACAAGTTTGTGGTCCTAAAACCAGGAATATGGACAATATGCAAGCATTTTCAAACTGACTGTTTATTTGAGGTGCTCCATTTTTAAGATTTCTCAATAAAAGTATCCCAAAGGGAATCAATCTGCAAAAGGGCACTGAGATAATCAGACTCAATAGACACACTGGAAATGTTTAGAAAAGAATATGTTATACACAGGAATGTAGTGACTATTGTTCCTAATACTGTCATTAGTCACATATAAATGTAACAAAACACAGAGCAAAGCAGATTTAGGGTTGTTCTAAATCCATAACTCTGAATGCATCCCTGATCAATTTACGCAGTGTGTGGAGAAATTCTGAATTACTGTGCAGCATCCATATATACTAAGTAGCGAGGGAAACTGCATTATGGCAGGGGGGGTGGAACTAGATCATCTTAAGGTCCTTTCTAACCCTAACTATTCTATGATTCCATGAAACTGTGCAGTGAGCCTCTTTTCTCTGGGAATTGCCTCAGTCACACAAAGACATTGTTTCCTGCTCAACAGATCATGCCCTGAATTTATCTGATGCAATGGAGGACATGAATTCAACCACCACGTTTCTTTCCCCCTTCCTCTTATCATGGTTTTTCCTCTGATGTCTGAATATGCATTAAAAATAAACAAAGAAAGAACACCAAAACCCTCCCATTTCTACCTAGCTGCACTTCCATCACTTCTGCAGAATGCAGTATGTGCTGACAGCAGTACAAGTGCAAAGGAAAAAGGAGGTGTAGGAAATCAAGTTCTGCTGATGCTAACTAATAGTCCTTCTCGGCTTCTCCATTAGCCTCCAGGAAGGCATGGCTTTGCATGCAGAATAAATGAAAGAGTAGGTAGGGCTGCCAGATCTCCAACTTAGCTGAAAGCTGATGGGTGAGATTCTACTCCCTGTCTTGTTGGCCCCTCCTAGTGCTGTAGGAAGCAGGCTATTTGCTAACAAGTAAAGTAAAACCCTACCAGCCTTCTTCAAACAGAAGCACAAATTGGAGAAGAGAAAGAAATGAAATGGAACAAGGCAACAGATGGTGTTAACTTAGGAAAGAGGAATGAACAGAATGGTTACAGACCCTTGCCTGCATTCATGTAGGTTATGTTATTGCCCTTAAGATTTAGTTCCTCTCTACCACGAAGTTTACAAATCATGGGGTCAAGTAAGAAACAAGTTTCTGTTAAAATGACAGATTTGTTCCTTTGCTACACAAATATTGGCGTTATTTCTGATAATCTACTCACAAAAGTGAAGCAAATCTAAATAAATAATAAATGAGAAAAAATCTTCAGCTCTGTTTCACTCCAGTTAGCAGTTTCCAGACCTCTTACAGAGCAAGTGGGATTCAGTTCCATCCACCAAAAAAGCTCATTACTCTGATCCAGATACTTATCCACGCACCACTGCAGTAGTCGTTTCAGATTTAGGGGGTGCTGTTCCAGAGGGAGTGACACTGCACTGGTTTGGTGTGGAGAAGCTTTACTGATGATGGTGATGAGCAAGACACATGAGCATGGGTGTGGAGAAAGGGATAGTCAAGGGAGGTGTTTTGAAAAAGCAAAATTAGGCTTGCTGTATATTTGCCGATAAGCATAGCACAGTTGACAAGGAAATACTGAAGAGGCAAAGGTACCTGGTAACACTGGACTTAACGCTGTTTACAGTGGTCAGCCCCATCATAATGTATAGCTCCAGGAAAAGTTTTGCAGGGAAGAGAAGGTGTATCTGTACCCATCCACTGTAACTATAAGTTAACCATAAGGGTTAACTGTGGTTGGAAGATACGAAAAAGCAGCAGCATTTTACAGTATTTCTGGCCTCACCCAGCAGTATGTGCTCCCCATTTTCAGCAGCCTCATAGCCTATTTTCTCTCTGAATTATCAGACATTAACAAGTGTCTTTTCCACTCTCCACTTTGACTGATCTTTCTAATTAGGAGCACCGAACAAACAGATCTGAGAAACAGCCTGGCAGCAGCAAGCAACCTTGGTTCACTGCACACAGGGCGTAGAAAATGCTCTGCTCTCTTAAGGACGATGTGAAAGCTACAACCAGTGACTCAGCATTAGCCCAGTAATGGCTCTCCAGGGAATCTGAGACAAACCTTCCAAGCATTCTTGCCTATTTCCTGTGCACAAAGGAATCAGACAACAAAAAATACCCCATGTAACAATTCCTTGCCTCTGACAAACATACTACTCCTATCAACTAATGATTAAACAGTGCTGTCAAGCTTTGCCTTGTGATGCACATCTGTGGACACATCCAGGGTGAAACTAATACTGAAAATTGTGATTTTTTTTGTCTAACAGCTGCACTCTGTGCCACGCATTTCACTAAGCACAGGGTAATAGCTTGACTCCCTTAGGGACTCGCTGCTGGAAAACAGAACATCTCCTTTCATACGTAAAGCAAGGTCATTTGATGGATGGACCACTCAGTGGATAAA
>NW_009942938.1:522-793 GCF_000696875.1 Nestor notabilis | reverse complement strand
CTGGATCAATTTTCTGACCCTCTGCCAGCCAGAGGCTGCCTTGCCAGAGATCGGATGCTCTGCATGCACAGCAGCAGCCAAGATGCTCCAGAGCCTTGTGTGACAGTGTCACTGCCCACCAGGCAGGATGGCATCACCCTTTGCACCACCACCAAGGGCTTCCTGTCCCTGCAGCCAGTTGGATGCACAGTCCAACAGGCAGGCAAATGGGACAGATCCTGGCAACCTGGCCATACAGATTATGGTCCTGAGCTTCACCGAGCAGACCAGC
>NW_009942938.1:0-429 GCF_000696875.1 Nestor notabilis | reverse complement strand
GCCTTTTCCTACAATCTCATTACTTCTAGAGCTGAGGTTTTAGGAAAATCTCTGGTATCAACAGGTTCTGCAGCAAAATCATAAATTAATAGGCAAAAAGAGGGCCCTTGCCAAGGAATAAGCAATAAATGATGAGAGAGGAGATGAGCCGTGGCAGTTTGCTGTCACCACTGATGTTGTTTGCTCCCTGCACCAAGCTGGGCAGCACCTAGCTGGCTCCAGTCCTTCTTGCCTTGCCCCAGAGGGGCCATGGGAGCTGGGACCCCACACCCAGCCCTCTGCTGCTCCCACCAAAACCTTTCACTCCTTGTAGCCTTCCTAAAGCAGAAAACAGGCCCAGAATCCTCAAATTAGGTGCCTAACCCCACTCATCTGCACTGAGAGCGATGAGCATGGAGGGACGTGCACAAGTCCATGGGACCTGATGAA
>NW_009942937.1:27812-33363 GCF_000696875.1 Nestor notabilis | reverse complement strand
CAACCCTAACTATTCTATGAGTCTATGATTCGATGAACCACCAGGAAGTTATTGTTCCACCAGGATAAAACAAGGGATGCTTTAGTTTATTCTGCGCATCTCTGTTGGCCCTGATACTGACATCCAAAGGTGCTTCAGCATTAAGAGGGGTTTTTATGCCAACAGCAGGGTAAAAGACAGGTTTTACTAAGTGCTTCTAAAATCTCTGCAGACAAATTTAATTCTTTAGTGCACAGAGTTTCAAAAATTATCTTGGTAGTTACTGTGTCTTTGAAGCGCAGAACAGCCTGGATACAAAACGCAAAAGGCAAGTACCAACTGGAAATAGATGAGGGCTGCTTAGTTGTGTGGAGATGTGAAGAGAGGCTGGGTTCAGACAAGGACCTTCTTGTTGTTGGATTGTGGTTTTCTTGTTTACATTGTTCTGCATTACCTGTTTCTGATCCAGCAAATCAGTTGTAGCTAGGCCATATGTGTGCCTGCTTATAATAACTGCTAAAAACACAATTGAGAGAGTTCAGCAGTAACCAGAGGTGCTGATATATCTTGACCACTCCTAGAACTGCCGTATATGAGGAATATACAACAGAGGAATAAATAATACACAGGGGATCCCTCTCATGTTCCCTGGGCAAAGCAACTTTTGTATATATTAGCCCTCAAAGTTACAGTCTGTGGATCATGGTAACTCCAGGAGGCCTATAAAATCACAGATCTTCTTATAACAAAGGAGGGCCTTTGAAGAAAGCAAAAACAAATAGGCTGAATACGGGTTCACTTCCTCATTTGTCTCTCTCCTGTTTATCAGGACACACACCCTGTCTCATTCCCTTTATGCTCTTTATACCTCAATGGCTGAATAGCTACTGTGAGTAAATCTGTCATTATGGCCTCACTTAACATTCAGACCAGCTTTCCTCTTGGATGCAACTTGTGGGATCCTAACTTTGCAGACCTAAGACAACTTGCATAATTTGTGTTCATATGAACACAAGCATGTGCATTTTGAAACATCACAATCAAATAATTCCATCTGTACTTGGAAGTCTGTAGCAGGCTGACGTACAGTTGCCTTTTTGCAGTAAGTTTGGAACTTCCTTGGTAGGAAACATGGCTGAGCTAAACCTCAGTCCTCTTAGCTTTCAGATTCCTTGTAAGGTGAGATTTGTAAACCCAGTGGAAAACTCCACATTTATTGTTTTAACACTCTCTAGGAAGACTGGACACTTAGTGATAGCACCTCCTACCGGCTTAAAAAACATTTCCAGCCTCCTGTACTTCAAAATCCATGTGAACTTCCAAGGTGGCAGGAAGGTATTTTTATCTCTGTCCTCCCCTTGACTTTTGGGCATTTCTGTTTTTTCATTAAGTACAGTGAAGTCCCAGAGAAGATTGCTTTCATCTTCGAATTTGAGCTTTGCCCATCCTCCTCATAATGAAATACACTGCTGCATGGTTTCTCCATGCACAGCATTTTTGGCCATAGATGGGGTACAATGAAGTCTTCATCAACACCAACAATTATAATAATATTTCTCTGATGCTTTGTATTGTATTTTGAAAATAAAGGCAAATATTTAAAAAAAAACAAACCAAAACAAAACTCAAAACCCCCACATTTTCAAGGATATGGGTTTGAGGTCTGCATACAGGTTAATAAGAGCTTTCTAAATGCCAACCTTCTCCTCCTCCTGTCACTGGTGAGGCTTGCTTAGTACTTCTGAAAATTCACATCCATTGCTAAAATGTGCTGCCAGACAGAATTTGATATCTATTGTTAAAGTTCATTAGACTGAAGCCAAAAAAAATCCCCGTCTGGTTTGGTGCAAAGCTCTTTTTCCCCTGAGTGCCTTTGGCTACGAATTCTGCATATTCTAATTTTAAAGTATCATTCATTTTCTATTTGGTGATAAATGCTTTCCTGCATAAGAGTCTTTTGATTGCTCTGCTAATTAAAGTGGATAGTTTCCTTTTATGTTAGGTGACTGGGCTTCTGGGTAACTGCAGTTTGCAGGGAACAGCCAAGGTTACGTGGCAGTGTTTATTACCTTCACTCTCATCACCAACGAGTACCTGTTCTGGAGCTCCAAATTGTCAGTAAGGAAATGAATCAAGAAAATGAGGAATTTGTCATTTTTGATGCTTTTTGGTCCCCCTTTCATACGAATGGCTTTTTATCCATTTGCTCTCCCAGATTCATTACACAATCAGAAAGTTTTGATGACTTAAAGGGCACGGAGACAGAAGCAGGAGCAGAAGTTCTATTTATCCCTTTTTTTCCCCCTCTGAGTCTACTTTGGTCAGTGTAGATGTGATAGCATCACATGAATGTGTTCTGGGAAACTCACTTTTTTAGTGAATGCTATTTTAATACAAATGACACTGTGCCTTCACTTCTGCAAAAATGTCTCATTCTTGAGCTGCACTGCTCTGGCAAGCGCAGGCGACTTCATCTGAAATACTAGAGAAAGCACAGGAGAATACCCTGAACAAAACAGAAAGTGAATAACTATGGCTAGCCAAGGCAATCTGTTCAAAGGAAAGCCTCTGTAGGTGGAGATCTATCTACCACCCATGGGACAGTTGCTCTTCCAGATTGGACTTCTGTGTTGGGTGTCAGTGACAAGCTAGCACAGAAAGTCCTTGAAATAATATCAGGTGAGTATCTGATACAGGGCATTACTATAAGCAAAGAGAACTACTACATATGTAAAACTCTTTCCAGTAAATGGGACTTACAGAATGCATAACAAAAGATCAAGTGAAAGATGTGGAATTTTTGGGGTCTCTCTGGAAGGGCATTACTCACATCTTCAGGGTGTTCCTGCCTGTAGGTGCATGTTTCTGCAGGTCTGTAACAACCATGATGTGTCTGTGTTGAGCGTGCACATGGCTTAGGTGTGCTGCTAAAATGTGACATTAGGATCTTCAGTTTGTTTTCACACTGTCAGGGTGACCAGGAGCTCTGCAGATGGTACTCAAGTGATTTCAGTGAGAGGGAAGGTTCCTGTTGTTTCTGAAGACTATGGAAGCTGGTCTTTATAGCTCACGTAGAGCAAGAAGAGGGTACAAGCTTTAAAGGCCACCTCCAGAGCTAGTGTCTAAAAGGATCTTAGACTCAACAGGATCAAAACTCATGGACCAAAGTTTGAGTTTAATAAAACATCATGATGACAGTTCTTAGGAAACTCTGCCAGCTGTCTTATGTCAAGTGAAACTTGGAGATGTTTGGACACCTACTCTGACTGTGCTTCTCTGAATGCTAAATATCCCTTTCAACCACAGTTTCCGCTGTCCTGAATGGCAGCAGAAATCATAAGCCTTGCAGGTCACATCAGTGAGGGAAAGCAACCGTGAATGCAGCATCTACGTATAGGATAACTTGGTTTAGTCAGGCTCCTGAAGCAGCAGCAACTATAGACTGAAAACCTTATAACAGGTTTTGCTTACACTCCACAGATATAGAGGAAACACAAAGGGAAACTGCTTAGGCTTGAATGTTTTGATTGTCACAGGACTTTACCTGAGCTGTGAACATTTAAATCATCCTCTCAAACTGAGCAGGCCTTTGAGATTAAGAAAAGCTTGGGAGCCAATGTGTGTTGATACCTCCCTAACCATGTCTGCTGGGTACCATATGAGGGGAAAAAATAAACATAAAAATCTTGCCCTGTTATTAGAGACGTAGCTCTCTGCCTGCCCTGGTTCAGGTGCTGGGGTGTAAGATGAGGTCAATCCTATCCCACATGCAACCTTCCTCTTCGCACCCACAGCAGAAGACTGCATGGGACACTGCATTAGTTATAAAGCTGCACTGTGCACACTACTTTGACTCATCTACAGTAACCAGGATTTTCTTTTTATAACCCAGATAGCACATATTGTCTATATGATTTCAACAGAACCGTCTCTCCTGTTGTCTTTGAGGAAGAGCCACTGGGTGAATCACCAGCAAGATTAAAGAAGCTGCTATAGTCTTCTTGTTCTTCATTTCCACAGATGTGCTCCTTCCTTATAAACAGTAACAGAAACCAAGAGTTCAGACCTCAGGAACCTGCACAACAGAGCCTCCCAGGTCTTGTTTACATAGCATTTCCCATTTCTAGGAGCTGGTGATCTGCAAGAAAGCCATCACCTCCACCTGCAGAGATGCTAGTACGCTTAAACAGGGAGAATCAGGGCTTTCTTAGTTCACATCTTGTATTCGCATTTGCAGGGACATGAGCATTGCCACATGTCCAAAGACAGGGCAGTCTCAGGCATGTGCCTTTGGAATTCCCCTCCTTACCTTTGGGGATTGGATCCCAGGGTTTTGCATTTGGACCAGTAGCTGCGTGGCCATTGCTGAACTGTGGCTCTGAGTTTTTCTTTGGTGTTCTGAAATCTCCATTAAAACATGGAGGGAACCAGGGGAAAAAAAAAACAACACTGCAACAGACACAGGAGTCTGACACTTGGCCACTCTGGCTGTAATAGCGGTGACAAGTTGTCATTCATTACCAGGCAGTCTTATATGTGAAACAAATGTTGTTCACCTTCCAGGTATCCTCTTGTTGGTATGATGCTGACTATCCTGTGGAGGTTAATTGGCTGTTTAGAAGTGCCACTTTAGGGTAATCTGCTGCTAATAGGTAGCCAGCAGGTCCCGAAAGTAAATATTCAGCCAAATAATCCTAGAAAGCAGAATTTCTCTGGATGCTGTAGAGTCACCATGAATCCTCCTAACAGTGTATTTTAAGCCTGGCTGCATTGCTTCACTACAGTTTTAATTCTAGAGCACCCATAGAGCTGATGTGGATTGAGGGAGTTGTTTAACAGATGGTTTCTTTCAGAAGCTGGATAAGAAGAGCTACCTGTTAGATACAGCACAAGCAACTATGTGAGGATTTTCTGAGTGTTCAAGTAGCTTTCCAGCTCAGCACTTATCTGTCTGAGGCAGCAAGGTTTGGCATGGGAGAAGAGACTTGGGCTAAAACTCTGCAACCAGAGTAGATTAGAGGCAGTTGCAGACTCTAGGGACAGGGCTGTTCTCCAAGTCCTCAGTAAGGGTTAGAAGTTCCTTTTTGTGATTCTCTGATCTTATCATGTGATGATTACTGTAAAGTCTAGCAGAAACTCTGTATCATTCCCTATTTCTTTTTGGAGCCGCCAAGAACTGCATTCTGGTATGTTTATTCTGAGTGACGGGGTCCTGAGGTCTTTGGGGAGAGCCATTACAATCATCTGCAGCTCTGCTAAAGCCAGAAAAGTTGGACTTGCTCAACCTAGGTTCAAGAATTTTAAGTCTTGTAATGATGAGAGGACATGGGTCCTTGTGGGAATTGTACTCTCCATCACTGAGATTTTCAAGAGAGGTTGCATGAAGAATTTTGGTCTACTCCTGCCTTGTGAAGTCCTGGAGTTGAACTAATCTTCATACATATGCCCTTCATACTGTGCCCTTATCTCCTCCAGTTCTTGTAACCACATCTCATTGGCAATGAAAGCTTTGTGCCATGGTGGGTTTTCCCCCTTCTCTGTGAGAAGATAAAGTCATGGCAAGACCCACAGC
>NW_009942937.1:15001-27781 GCF_000696875.1 Nestor notabilis | reverse complement strand
GGAAAGAGTTCTCACTGGCTTTGATGGACATTGGTTTGTGCTTCATATCATGCAGCTCAAGAGGGCAAAAGCTAGCTCTGGAAGAAATGTTTGCTCTTTATATCACATCAGTCATTTCTCATTATGGTATGCATATCCAAGGGAGTTGGATGCCTTTCCTTGACATGGACACTTTTTCTATAGTAACCTTTGTGACACCCTCGTCAAAGACCAAGACAGACTCCTTAAATCCATTGCTAGCACTATGAACAGCATGATGATGAGCAGTTAAGTTTGCTGTACTATGAGTGCAATTGTAAAGAAATTCAAATCAATATAGGTCTAATCTAAGTTAAACTGAGCTTTAGGGATTAATCAAATCTTAATTATGGAACAAACCACACAGCCACAGTTATTTCTAAATTCACTGGGTGAACATTCATGAGGGTGATGGAAATTAAGTATCACCTTTTTGGATTACTGTTATTAAACATTACACTTTCATAACCTTTTCAGTTGTAAATTATTAATGTGTGTAGTTATAATTTCAATTAAGACAAATTCTTAGGGACAGAATCTACTACTGTTATTTAGTTTGTGCCTTTTCCTACCAGGAGTTCTCTTAACTTCAGTGGAATGGTTCATGTGACAAGATACTATTAATTTGCATTTATTTCTGGTAAAGTGCAGAGCATGTTAGACCATATATTCAATGAGGGAACATTCATGCCCAAAACAATTTGAAATCTAAAAGACCAACAGGTAAGAAGACACAAACTAAAAGAGAAGAAAGAACAATGCAGAAAAAGGATGGACAAGCAAAGTGCTAAAATTTATAGCTAATATCACTCCTGTGTCCAAGAACAGGTGATAAAGAATTTCTGAAGGTCATAACTGAATTAGGTGAGTGGACAGCGTGAACGTACATGACAAGTTAATATTAGTAGTAGTATTATTTTGTGGGCTTAGGTATGGATCAAGGTCTTACTTTGTTAGGTATCACATAAACCCAGATTAAGGTGAGAGTCCTTGCCCTGTTATCCCTCAGTTAAACCATTGTTGGTGAATGTAAAACAATCCATACAAAAAGAGCAGAGAGGAATTTGAATACACTTACTAGCTGCAGATCCACCACTATCATAACACTGCTGCAATGATAGATGGCAGGGGATGTCAGGATAATTTAAAGGGACTTTAAAAGGTTTACAAAAATCTTCTATTAATTACAAAAATATTAATTAAGGCAAAACTAACTAAGTTGTGTTGACTTACACTGGCTGAATACCAGTCCTCTGTGGGGGCTTGTGAGTGTTTGTCTCTGCAGCCACTAATTACAGGTGCTTCTACCCTAGAGAACCTGAGCTGCTCTCAGCTATGAAAGGTAGTTAGCAGCATCCTGTTTGGAGTACTGCACAAGGGAAGATGAGCTCAAAAGGGGAATGCACTTGCAGAAAGCTCAAGAAATAATGAAGCACCTTGGTAACAGCACTGACCAACAGAAAATACCTCTGAATCATTATTGCACCCTTGTCACTTAAGTTTTCAGCTCAGGTACAAATTCTGTCATACAGGCAAACAAAAGGTTAGGATGTGTAAGAAATGGGATGGAGTAAATTTCAGCGTGGTATAGAACCAAGGCTTCTCTCTCATCTGGAATGCTATATGTCACTGCCAAGGGAATTAAAGGATGTTCAGATAAGGATGACAAGAATAATTTGAGACCTGGGAAAAAAACATCTTATATGGCGAGAGATTGAAAAGATAAGTGGTGTTTACAGTGGAAGGGAGCTAAATAAGAAGGGCTGTGATAAGAGCGCATGCTGTCTGGCCTGTGGCAGAGAAAGAGGGAGAATGGTGAAAAGGAACCCAGGAGGTATGAGAGTGCGTGAGCCTGTGGGCAGAGGTGCTGCAGAGCCGAGAAGACATCAGGCAGAGTGGTGGGAGAGCTGGGGGCATCAGGAAGGAACCAGAAATTCTGTGAGGGCTGAGGACATGACTTGAGCTCCAAAGGGAAGGGACACATGCTGGTTGCCTATCAGTTCACTACTTGAAACAGTGAAAAGGAGGCTGGCTCAGCATTATTTTTTTTCATGTTTCCCAATCCAAGGCATAAAATAAAAGAATAGAAGGCAGGAAATTCAAGTTTAGTAAGAAATTCCATGTCACCATGGAGAATGTGATGGGTTTGTGGAGCTCAGTTCAGTTTCCCTGGATGTTGTAGGGGCCAAGGACTTAGGGAGATTCAAAGAGGGGCTGACCATTCCTGTGAGGAATTAAAACCCAGTACTGTCATAGTGTACATGAACAGACTATTTGGAGTAAAAAGGCATGCTCTAGCTCCAGGGGTTCCACCATCTCCTAACTATTAGTAGCTGAGATAAGGCTTTTGTGCAGAACATGGTCTCCAGAGGGTTTCCTTGCACAAAGCCTGACATAGCCTGAGACAAGGTCCAGGGCAGGATGGAGGCAGGTTGGTTTTGCTGTAGCCTCCTGTATATTCTTGAGATAGAACATGTGTGAGAGGGGCTATCCTCTGAGGTCAGCTCTCATGCAATTATAGTTTTCCCCATGGCCTTGGGAAACCAAGGCAGCTTGACACTGCAGCTCTCAATGAAGAAGAGCCCTTGGATCTGCTCACAGCTTCACTGCTGGTACTTTAGGTGCTCTTCTCCACACTATGATTTCCTTACATGTAAAACGGCATCAGTGACACTGACCACACTTGAAAGTTTGATGATCTACTATTAAAAGGTGCCACACAAGTGCTAACAACCTATATTTTTTGGTCACATAATGCATGCTTAGCTCCACAGGAGGAATATGTTCCCAGCAAGAAGTTCCAGCTGCCTTTGGTGTCACCATCCTTGCTCCTGACAGGGGTTAAGCATTTCCTCTCCCTCACTTCATTCAGGAAACCACTCCAGCAAGAGGCTAAATTAAGTTCACCCAAAAGCATTTAATTTAGCTTCACTAAGACAGTTATCCTATATTAGATAAATACCCTCTGGGTTTTAAGAGCATATTTATTTGAAGATTATCTACAAGGCAGAATTGTTTATCCAGTGGGGCAACTGGATTAATGAGGTGAAAACTGAAGCACCTATCCTATTATACTACAGCTGATGACCTACTTTTGATACTTTGATGTTTCCATTTATTCTACGTCACTTTGCCTTGTGCTTCTCCTGCTCCTCCTGTCTAAGCAAAGCTACTGACCTCAGTCCATCCAGTTGCAGAATAGGGAACTCAGTTAAAAATTGTTTAGTAGGGTAAATGTTATTAAAGAAGTCTTTGAGATGCAATCTGGGGTCTTTCTCACTCTTCGTCCTCCTTGTCCTGCTCCCAGGACCCCATCCTCCTTCCAGTTTTCTGCACTACAGGCTCTCTACAGACCTCAAATCTTTAGTCTTCAGCTCCTTCTGACAAAATTTCAGTCTCTCTTTTGCATTTGGTTTGTATTCATTTGTCCAATAATGTTCCTCCAAAGCAAATTCTTTCCATTAGCCAGGGGAAACAAGTGATTCATGGTTGCACTGGGCATGCTTCAGTTGCCTGAAGATAGGGGTCTAGCGTCATCTGAAATGGTCTAGCCTTTCCCACTTGATGCTGCAGAGGATCACAAGATCACAAGTAGATTTTGTATCATATCTACTTGACCCAGATGTCCTGGATATCCCTAAATTCGTTTACCACATGCCTATTTTTTGGCAACCGGATCATGTATTCTTGAGCTTAATTGGATACCTCCTCCTTCACTTTGGGACACAAGAAAAAGAAATGAGGATGTGAAAGCATTATGGCTGTAAATTTAGACTTTCAAAGCACAGGATCTGTTAGCTCCTGTTGACTTTCTGCATGTTTAAAAATGCCAGCCACATTCCTTATGAGTCCACAGGTAGCAGCAGTACACATAGCATCAACAGCATGGTATCCCAAACTACCCATGATAGTATTGCTTGAGCCAGTCTTGAAGAGCTGCTTTAATGACAAATCCAATAAAAAAATTAACCTCTCCAAATAAGTGATAAAGAATTAAAAATCTCAAATCTAATCAGGGACACATGAGGTTTTTTTTGTTGCTGTTTTCACAGAAAAGACAATTGATATTCTAGATCATGGCTGTGCAGCAGGCTAGTCCTTATGGGTATTAGTAAAATGGATCTAACTCCAAAGTTGGTGCCAGTTTGAAGGCAGCTTTGATCAGAGGGCTTTCACCTTTCGCCGTGAACTTAAACAGTTGTCTTGTCTTGTTCTTTATGCAATGACACATGGAAAACGATGTTAGTTGGAAAAAAACAAAAACGAACAGTATACTATGAGAAGGGCAAGGAACTACCTTGAGAAGAACTGATCATCAGTTGCGCTGAGTAATGGGGCAAACAACACAGGTAGAGCTTGGCACCAAAGACAGAAGGGAGGGAAAGAAAATGTGCCAGTGATACCAAATTGAGAAGTATTATCAGTACTGAAGGGGCTCCAGGTATCCTATAGGAAGGCCTGCATGGTCTCACATACTGAAATACTGGAAAGGGAATGAAACCGTAAAATCCTTAATGCATGACCTTGAACTTTGTGTTAATTCCGGCCTTAATCAGAAATTCTGAGGGTTCACTGACATTGCAGAGGAGAAAGACCCAAATGTATTGGTTAATCATGAGATGTCTGAGCTACCAACACCATGTCGCATCATGTCAGACTAATGCAATCCGGATATGCATCAGGAGAAAAAGATACAGCCATTGTAGAGGCAGCTGATGTGGCCTCTTCTGGAACAGCATGTACAATTCCTGTCACTGGTGTTCAAAACTAATGAATTCAGATTGAAACAGGAAGAACCACCGATCAGGGAACTGAACAAACTGCTTTGCAAGAGGAGATTACAAATTCGACTCTTTTAGCCTGGTGAAGACAAATGTGTATAATGACTGCTTATAAACGTATCAGGGAGGTAAACATCAAGGGGAGCATGGACCTATTAGCCTGAAGGACAACATTGGCACAAGAATAAACAAGAATGAATTGGTCCTAAATTTAAGCGAGTAAGTAAGAAGAAGTGTGCAAGTGACAGGAGAAGTGAGTCTGTAGCAGCCTCTTCTCTGAAACATGGAGGGGAAAAACCTTGTTAGGTTTAAGTTGGAGCAGGGTCATTTCTGAAAGGGAAAATATGAAATCTGCTGCTATAGGGACTTGTTAAAAATAAAATAAAATCAATACCTAACCCCCCACAAACAAACACAAAAACTACCACACAGGAACTTTTTAACCTGGAATAACGTTTTGGTTTGGTTTGGGGGGGGTGTCGTTTTTTGCAAGTCTACTGCCCACATAATGTTGCATAGATATGAAAGGGGGAGATGTTAGCTGCAGGATGCCTTCTAGGCAGAGCTCTAGCAACCATACTATAAGGAAGTCCTCACTGACGTATAGTGTTGTTGCTGCTTAACTATTCTTCGTAGACTGAACCCAGGAGACCCATTTCTCCAGGCATTCTGCAAGTGCACAGGTGCAGTCCCCGCACCAAAAGCTTACAGACTAAGGTAGGATTTCTTGTTTTGTTAAAAATGTTTTGTGGTGTCTCAGGATAATTTCCAAATGGGGCCAAGCAATTGAAATAAATTCACAATATGCTTTTAGTGTTTGACTGATACATTTAACTAGATTATAGACTTGTATCATAGGAAATTATACTTGCGCTTTAGTTCCATTAGCCTACTTTAAACATTGGTATTAAAAGCGGATACTTACTTAAATACCAAACTGTGCCTGGGTTATAATCTGTTTCTCTGATATCATAGATCATTTGCAAACCACAAAGCCCCTTTGATCTTGCAGAATGCTCAACTGAACTTAAAAGGAAATTAAATGCAGAGCTCAATTTTTCATTAAATTGTCACCCACTGTTTTAGAGTTATGACTCTTCAGATCTGTTTCTTCTAACAGGTGGACAAACAGAATGTTAATACCACGGTATCTGCGGACTTATAAAACCTGCACTGAGCAGGAGATTTTCTAATTATTATCGCTTCTTTATTAGCCAGGCTAAAGCCTCATTTTCCCAAAAAGTCTCAGGACACACTAAAACGTGACTGAAAAATCAGGGCTTTAAAAAACTGGGGACAATTTTGTAGCCTCAGATGGTTTAAGGCAATAAGAGCTGAACACATTTTATAAAACTGAAGCTGCAGAGATCAGGGCTCTTGTGCAATTAAAGAAGTCCTTGATGGGTGTTTTGCCTTTATAAAAACAGGTATTTGTATCCTTAGGATCTGCAATACAGTCACAGACTTTGATTATGAACCTAAAACCGCAGCATTAAAACTTGCAGGTGCTTTTGCCAGGGACATCAATGGGTGCAGAAACAACCTCTGTGAGAAATTCCCAACACTCTGTATCTCACTGAGCAGGATGACAGTGATCATTCTGCACCCTAGAACTACATCTCCAGCTCCCGAATACACCCACTATGCGATGCCTCTGAAGAGGCTGAATCAGGAAGCTCATGTTATAAGCCATAGGTGTGTGGTTGCAACTCTCTCACTATCTCATTCTCAGAGAAAAGACCTATTGCAGTTCCATCCAGTCAGCGCTTGGTGTCTTTAATCCAGACAATGCTTGGTGTCTTTAATCCAAAGTGTAGCAGCTCACCATTTTAGGCTTGAAAGCCTCCAGGTTTGGCAAAGATTGTGGTCGTAATAGATAGACTTATCAAGCTACCTATTAAGGTCACAGTCTGATGCTGCAGATATAGCACAGACTGCCTGGAAGGAAAGAAGGAGGTTAGGAAGCTGCCTGTTGAATGCATCCATTAGTAACATCCATTCTTTTGGATCAGGGTTAGGGCTGAGTTGTGCTAAGAGCTAAGCAGAATTAAAAGCTGACTTGGATCTGTGAATTACCTGTGCTCCAAATTCTAATTTTTCATTCCAGAACAATGCTGGTGAAGGGGAATAACTGTGCCGAGGGAGGCTGCTCTGTACTTCTAGCACTTCATCTGAATCAGGCACATTTATCTGCTTTGTTTTATAGCTGGGCTTTGCTTACAAATGGGATTTATATTTTTTATTTACCTTCTAATTACAGCAATTTTTTAACTGGAGGAATTTTGGGTGGGTTCTGCCAGGTCCAACAAATCCTGTTCTTGGAAATCTGGTGGGGTTTTTGGCAGGGTTTTGGATAACTCTCACTCCGGTTTCAGGAAACTTTCTCGTCTGAGAAGTTGGCTGAACTTTTGTTTGTTCACACAGTCATCCCTCTCTCCCAGGAAATGCGTTCAGATATAACATCTTCTTCTGTGAACAGCCTGGTTGGCTCACTGGGCTGTTAGGAACAGTGTGCTAGCTGTGTTTACTGCTTTTATAGCAGAGCCTTAATGCTCTGACAAGTTGAGAAATGAAGAGCAGAAGATGTTTTCGAACTGTGGAAGGAAAGAAATAGTGACAGTGTCTGGGCCTAGGTGGGGAGACAGACACCCCTTTTCATCCTGAATTTCAATGAGACTGTGAAAGCACAGCTATTATTTCCCAAAAGAGGAGTTTGGAAATACTGGGCAGATGCTTTTATTATAGTAATACAGTCATTGCTAGTACAATAAGAATTAAAGGCAACCACTTCCTCCTAGGCAGGGAGAGAGAGAAGACGCTCTTTGTGTGCCCTCTTTCCACAAACACTGGTGGAAGGAGCAGAGTATTTTAGGATGCTTTGAAAAGTAATGGATTAAGACAAAAGTGTATCCATTTCCATGTCCAAGATCTATTGCAAAGCACTGTTAATGAGTATTACAAAAGATTGCAGCTGAGGTCTTTCAGCCCAAGCTTGTTTATCTGAGCCCTGCCGAAAGCTGGGGTTTTAACTGTAGCCTAGTGGTGAAAAGCCCTGAGCTGCCTTTTCCAGGTATGTATCTTCAAGATTGTAGCTGTCCTGAAAAAATTTGCCTAACCAAAGAGTTTTAAGTGGATCAACACTTACAGTGTCCTTTCTACACTTTCAGCACCTGGGTGAGAGCAGTTCTACTGACACAGACTTGGTTGATCCTGAACTATTTGTCTGTCTGATTAGTTTTAAAATATTTCCATAATTAGTAAATTAGCACATAAAGGAACAGCTCCAAACTCCTTTTGAGATTGTTGTGGCTTGGGTAAGGCTCCCACTGACATTCTTCTCCAGTAGCAGTTAAGATGCAAAAGGCTAGGAGTTTCTGTTGAGCTCTTGCTCATAGACCACCCATTGAGCCTCATCATACCATGCACATACATACATTCAAAGAGAACATCCCTGGCTAGAAGACGATTATAGGAGGAGGCTAAAAAAACCCAGATGGGTGCAAACATGGCAGGGAAGCATGAGGCAACATCAAGATAGTTAAAACTAGCTGGAAAATATCTCAAACCTCTTGACCCCTACCACATCCCCACTGTGGTGTGTTAGCCATTGTGTGCAAACAAAGAGCAGGGAGGAGAAGCTTTAAAAATGGCACTGCAGTCAAAAAGAACTTTTTAAAAATTCTTTACGCTTAGCCTCCATTAGTCTTGTAATGTTAATTAGGTCCCCTGGGAAGTAAATGTTCTTCCAGGACAGCCTTTTGCTGGGAGTATGGATTGAAGATGATCATTCTTTGGGAACAGTGTGCTCAGAAATCGCCTTTGAAAATTGGCAGGTCTGGATTACTTGCAGATTCCCCATGATGGTACCTGTCTATCCGGGTGGGAGAACCAAAATCCAGGAAATCCAATAGAGAAGGTTAAGTCTCCCTTTGTGTGGTCACAATTTTCTAACTTCAGAAAATGATGGGCCCTTACAAACCAACACTTAGCCTCTAGCTGTTTGTCGAGGGCTCCTTAGGGCTCTGACTATCACTGATGATGTGTTTGATATGTTTAATGCTTAGATTAAAGTAGCTAACTACCAATAATTAGCCCTTAACCAGCAATTGGCCTTTGAAAGCCAGAGAAGGTATATAGTACACAGGGATGCTGCAAGCTTCCCAGTGTGTTTCTGTCTAGGTACTTCAAAACCTGTGATATCATCCAAGGCTCCATCCAATGGGATGACCATTTGCATCATGGTGCTTAGAGGGTCTTGATCCATTTAAGCATTTCCAAGGAGCAGCTTACTCAGAAGTGAAACACTTTACCCCATCTTCCAGGCTTAGGAGAGCAAGACTACCAGTATATTATATGACTACATCGCATAACCTCCAGACAGAATATGTTATTAGGAATTATTAGGTTATAATCCTTTTTTGATTAAAAATTATAAATCAGCTCATGTTTGATGTTAACCCATAAATGCATAGCACATGTCAAGCAAAGCGTAGTATACATGGCCCCTGGGCATGCATGGAGGAGCCCACCCTGCTGCTTCCATCACTTTGCAGAAAATAATGGACCCGATCAAAGGAGTGTGGCCCGAGCTGTGTCAGGGACATGGCTTTCAAGAGGTTAAGTCTCAGAGATGGAGCATGCTAAGCTGTTGCATTTGATTTATTGTCCCTCCTTTCTTCTTGTTTCTCTTTGAAACATAAAAGCTTGAAGCCCACAGACTCTTGACATTTCTTTTAAATGATCTTGTCATTCAAAAATTGCCACAGTCATCTCCTGTAACTTTGCACTTAGTGTTCCCAGCCTGTTTGGGGTTACTTCTAGAAGCTGAAAAGGAAATATGAACAGATAACAGGGCTCAATCCTGCAAGGTGAAGTCTTCTAGTTCTGAACCAATAAGGCACTTAAACCATTTACTGACAGAACTGTGTTACGACTAATTGAATTATAATCTTGAAAATGAAATTGTGAAGATGTCTGCAAAATAAACAGCCACTCTAGCTACCGAGGGCAGGTGACACTGTGTGGGATTTTTAAAGGATCTTGTTGATTTATGAGTACAATTATGGCTTGCACTGGAACCTGCCACTTAAATGCTTTTCTGAAAATCCGCCTCCCTACGATTTAGGGTTAGGTCCCTGGGCTCCTTGAATTGGCTTTCACACAGCAGGACTGTTTTTCTGCTCATCTTGCCCATACCATGTAGGTCTCCCTCTCACTAATACATGCTAATGGAGGATGGAGAGTTTTCCAATGTGCAAGACAGTTCAAGAGGTTTAAAACTTATTATCCCAGACCCAAGGAGTCCTGTGGGAAGCTCAGTCTCTGGCCTTTGTAGGCATCTATGGTTACGAGTAAAAGTTGAGGGTTGAGAATAAAAGTTAAGAAAATCCTGGGCTTTTGGGAAAGCACCTTTATTTACTTCAACACAATGCAGGAAGGCCAAGTGGAGCTCTCATCCATTTATGAGCCACTGAGCTAACAGCGCATGTTTTAACTCTGTTAGCTACATATATGATCAGAGATAATCAGCTTGTAAATGTTGCTATATTCACTATGACAGCAAGCATCATACCACCTTCAATATTGCCTTCTGAAAGACAGCCAAACAGAGTAAAGACATCTATCCGGACCTTCACCGATCTCTGATTGATAGGAAAGGTCCTATGGCTCTGACCTGGGTAGTGCTGTTGATCACAGATTTGTTTTCTTATCTGTTGTGAAACTTATCCTCCCATCCAGTGCTCACCTCCAGGAAAAGTTCCCTGTGAATTTGTCCCTATATACAATTTTTTTTTCTTTTGCTTTTCTCGGAAATTTTCTTGACTTATCCTTTTTGTTAGAGTGTGTGTGTGTGTGTGTGTGTGTGTGTGTGTGTGTATGTGTGTGACTAATGCTTCCAAAATCCTTTCCTTTCAGCCTTGAGCTCTAGGGAACCTGAATACTAGCCAGCTTTTCCAAGGACACGTGGAATTCATATTTCCTAGCTGAATCCTGACAGTTCACTGGGCAAGAAATCTTTTTTTTTTTTATCTCACACATGCTGTAAATTGGAATAAAAACCTTAACTTTTTCAAGTTGCTTCTGGCTGAATGTAGCTGTTGTTTCAGTGAAAAGGTCATGCAAGAAAAGCATGACAGGGTGGTGGCAGATTGGGGTTTCAGACAGAGGAAGGGAATGGACCCACATTTTCAACTTCTTGGGTGCTTGAAGACAAGGTTACTATGGAAAATGTGGTCTCTTCTCTTTTCACAGTAGCCTTTCAAATGCAGTGCTGCTGGAGTCCAGAGGCGCCTTGCCTTCTCACTAGGGCATCCAGGGCGTTCAAGCAGCACTGCTCGTGAACACTCATGTGTGGGTATGGGACCTGGATGGGCTTAATGAAGACAGGGACATCCCCAGGCATGGGGAACAGCAAAACTTCAGAGTCTCCTCAGAAGCTTTTGCCAGAGAAATGGAGACACATATAACTTTAAAGCCACCCAAGGGTGTTGGCATTATTTTTTTCCACAGATGTCTCAGTTCAGCTGAGGTGTCTACATTCTGTGCAACTGCTGTTTTAGATGTTGCCCTTTGTGATTTGCAAGATGAGGCCTCAGGTGGCTTCAGGAAGCGTGCTGCACTGAAGAGGCACAGCTTTCTCTCGGTAATCCTGGGTAAGATAGCAGCGACAAGTGACATGAAAGGTGTGTTCTGCATGATGTACATGGAAAAGCCAATTACATGTAATTAATGTTGGTTAAATGCTTTGAAGATGAAAAGCTTTTATATGAGTGTGATTAACATCTATTCTGTCAAAATGATTGTCTTTCTAATGTTTTAAGAAGCTTAATAGCATGCTTCAGCTTTTCAGTGTTTATCTCTGAGATGTGATGACCCCATGCAAAGCATTCACTGGAAAACTATATAAGAAAGACCTTCAGTGGGAGTTGATGTTGGCCACAAACCAAGAGTAAAGACTAAGACACTGTGGGACAGGGATGATTCACCTGTCAACAGCTCAATCTCTTACAAAGGTACCTAATCAACAAACGAGCTGAGCGATGCTGAAGTATTGTCTTGATATAAGGTCTTAAACTGTGAGCACTCACTGCAGTATGGCTTATGGAGCCTAGGAAAAGATAAGTCAGATAGATAGTCTGTGCATGTTTGATCCAGTTTTAGAAGGTGTATGGTAAGGCATACTAGCTTACGCTTAGCAGGAGCATAGGATCTGGCACAGGACCAAACAGACACCTCCAAATGGGAATTTTGCCACCAATTTCAATGAATGCAAGAAATGACTACATTTTAGCATGAACAAAAATAAGCTGTTATTGACTGAAGGCTTATAGTCGATTGTCTTGCTTGGACATATTTTGCTTTCCACTGTAAATAAAGTGGATTTCATTGTAAACTACTCACAGGAGATGAGAAACAATAAGGGTCAGACACTGAACAATAGGCGTTCTGAGAAAATGGTGAGTTCATACATTGGCAGTTGCTGTTATTTTCTGAAAATGAGTGCAGATGTTTTAGTATGCTGAAATCACTCAAGACTTTTATGGCAGAAAGAGGCCATGGAGTAAATAAACTGGTGACAGGTATAATGAAAGGCATTCAGTTTATTTGCTTGTTCAGAGTTATTTTATTCAAGGGTGCCCTGTTTTGCCTACAACAGGCAAATCCTCGAGACCATCTTGAAGAAGTATCTCCCTGGAAAAAAAAATCATGCAAGATCATGTAGTAAGCCCAGGGCTTCTGGATGACAATCAAATGGGTTACTTAATTCTTTGTAAGCAATTCCTAGAAAGCATCGGTTCCCAGCAGACACATATATGAAAGCTCTGCTCTTTATTTGCTGGGAGGGAAACACCAGGGCTGTACCTCCAGTAGTGAGGAGAATGCCATTTGAATCATTCGTGGTGCTGTTGCCAAGAGAAGTGTCCAGATATCACCAAACATATACTATTAACCAGCCAGATAACAGTCAGGGAGGCTTGCG
>NW_009942937.1:0-14970 GCF_000696875.1 Nestor notabilis | reverse complement strand
ACACTCTGTCCCTACATTGGATATCTTCCCAGATGAGCTGATCCACTGGTGGGTTAGGACCAGTGTCTGCAGATATTCCCTGTACAGCGAAGGTGGTGTGATAGCTCTGAGTGGTTGCTGGGATCACCTATTTCTCCATGGCTCCACCAACCTAGCAAAACCCTTCCCCGCACTGCCCTCCTGGCAGTGGTGAGGGAGCAGGCGCTGGTATCAGTATTAACATCAGTTGCATGATGCACCGGGGCAGTGTCACTACGAGCTGTTGTCCTTCAGGACACCTCTTTTGAGGTTCAACACATCCCTTAGTTATGTGGCGGGTGGGCATTCAGTACTCACAAGGTACCTCCTTTACCCAGCTGCAAGATCTGTGCTTATCTTGTCAATCTACACATGGCAAACCAGGTGAGACAACTCCAGCTTTGCTTGGAGCTGCTAACATACAAGGAAGATGGATGAGGTCCTCAGGGCTTATCTCTGTCAGTTCACATATATTAATACTTTAGCTGCTTTGCCTTTACTGGGTTAATTACTTTGTATTTACCAATGCCATGTAAGAACATGTATTTTTCCCCCTGGTGAAGAGAAGCTGGATCTAGAAGAGCGCTCACCTTTACTTGAGCTTGCTGAAGCACTGGCAGTTTCATCTTTCGAAAATGCAATTGACAAAAATGTCAAAACCATTTCCACAAGGCTGTTGCCACAAGTGGGGGTTCACTCACTTTCCCACCGGACACCAAGTCGTGCTGCTGGAAAACAAACATTGCTCTGGCTGTTCCTCTTGTTGTCACTTACCATGCATCAGATTTTCAAGTCCACCACCTTTCATAAACAGTAAATGCCCTGAAAAGATGTTTTAGAGGAGAGAGCTGCAAGACAGCCAACCTTTCCTTCAAAGCGAGGCATATGATAACTTCAGTTTTTGTTCTTGTGACCTGCCCTTGCAGGACTGAAAAGAGCTTTGAGCACACACCCAGGAGAGCAGGAAATCTCTCCTATGGATAACTTGTAAAATGGCCCAGTTTGAAAAACACGCTGCAGAAAGAATGAAGCCTGACTGCAAAGGAGAGTGGGGGTTTTTTCATCCATGAATAGGATTTCAAACTAGCAGCCAAAGTGAATCATTATACATCCTTGCCATATGCCACTTTCAATCAATAAGGCCTTATGCTCTGCTAACAATCATCCTAAACTATACCTATTAACAAGAATGCACATTTTCATAGTAATATTCCATGCACGTCACCTCACACAGACTGCAAACAGTCAAGAGTGATCACAGACGAAAGGAGATGGTTTCTGAAACAACGGGCTAAGTGTGTGGACGTACACCACACTGTAGAGGCTGCCACTCTTATATGTGTAGGCTGGTTTTTACTTTTAATGGCATACACTCCTACAGACTGATGGGTTTTTTCTCTCTTTCAAGCATACACTTTCTTGATGACCCAATGGGTTTCTTTCCTGGTGACCCAAGACTTCCTCAGAAGTGGATGATGCACGGAGGATATGCTACAGCAATAGCCACAGGGGGATGAGATACAGCTTCAAAAGGACCTTTTCAGTTTGCAGGAGAGAGATGACAGCAGTCGTCATGAACTAAACATCAGTATGATCAGTTCATACCTGAACTAATCTCTCTGCGAAGACCTGGAAACCTCCTAGAAGAGACACAGGGTTTGAGGGATGTAGTGCAGGAGCAGGAAACAGACTTTATGCCCTACTGATCATGGGGAACCTCTATTTCCCACATGATATTTCTTTTGTCTACTTCCATTGCAAACTCCTCCTGGTAGGTGTCACTTCTCCATAAATACTGTGTTTGCCACAGAAGTTATTGACTGAAATGCCACAGTCTGAGCTACTCAGAGCAGCCAAGTCTCACGCTATGGGCATGAAGCACTCTAGATTTGCTCGACTAAAGCAGAAATCTGCACTTGAGCTAGTCACCTGTGGCTCCCTTGCTAGTCAATGGAGAGCCAGTCAATACAGTCGATGGAGTGATGATGGAGTGATACAGTCGATGGTGATTCATCTCTTCTGAAAGTAGACGGTCAAAACAGCAGATGAATTGCATAATAAAACCACTTATTTCTTCTTGCTTCCTGGAAAGCCCAGTGTGACAGCTCACATTTAGGAGTCTACTCTGAAACGAGGTGAGTCTAATCCCACCACTACCCTCATGACCTTCCACTGGCCTCATGCATTCCAGGCATTTGCAGGTACAGCTCACTCTGTATCCTGTAGTGCAAAGAGAGTTAATGTTGGGTTGAGGGCTGCCAGAGCAGAGTGGCTGTCCCACACTCAGATGGCTAAAACGTTCTACCCCTGACCCACAGCCCACAGCCCCAGGCCTTCCCACGTGTCCCCAGGCTCCAACCCCCAAGTTCCACTCCTGAGTCACAGCCACATCACTCAAAATGCAGTATGTGAGCTGTGCATTGCGATTGCATCAGCCCTGGGTGTCTGGTTGTGCAGCAGCACAGCCTAGACTATACAAAGTTCTTATATCTGTGGATCTTGGATTAGTAGATCATTTAGGGTATGGCATGTCCTGATACAATGGTCTTCAGATGCTGCCACATAAAAACCCCATTTATCTTTCTCTCAAAGGGCAAGTTTAATCTTTGCTTATTTTTATGTTTTATAACTAAAGGCTGTGTCTATACTTGGTCTGTACTTGGGATACTTCTCATGAGTAATCTGTGTGTTTTGCAAACTTCAACATAAAAATGCTTTGCTAATCAACAGGCATTACTGCTTGGATATTTGTCTGCTGCAAAATAATGCCTGGTCAACCAAAACTTCTTCAAATAACCCTTGCCTATGCTTATTGCTTTGCAACCTTGTTTCCTGTGGGTAAAGGTGGGAAAGGAGGATGTGCTTACCTTTGAGCAAAAAGCTGCATAAAACAGGTGTCAGTAATATTACCACCAAAATATAGCTGAGGTGCTGCAGTGCCCATTCTCTGGCTTTCTGTGCAAGCACATATCCATAATATCCTCATAGCACAATCTGGTGCAAGATTTCAGTTAGTTTCTTCCTCTCTGGCAAAATATGCACACATTGAATCTTGAAGTCCTTATTCCTCAGACAATTCCTCTTGCCTTTTATGAAGATTTGTAATCCTGGAAGGGTTGTGCAATATTTATACCACTAATTTTTCATATTTGGGGATATTAATGATGAACAAGTTACTGGACTCAGTACAAGGTAACTGACCAAATTACTGTAGTCTATTTTATATGTGAAGTAAATATAAGTGATTAAAGGATAACTTCTGGCTTGAAAAGGCATTAATACTGCTGAAGTAATTAAACTGCATGTATTTGTTTAAACACTTAGTGTATTGACCTATGGCACCCTCCCCCTTCTTTTTAACACCCACAGACATTTTGACATTGGTGGGATCTTTAAGAATGAGGGCAGTAAAGCTGGGCAGAAAAAAGTTTTCCCATCACAAGGATGATCAAGAGCATGAAATAAACATGCTCTTATTCCAAATTGGGAAGAAAGCTCAAAATTGCAGCCCCAGAATCCAGTCCCAGCAATGACAAAACCACACACAGTCCCATCCAGTTTCACATCTGGAAAAAATAGTCAAACACCTCCTAACATTTTTGGCCACTGTTTCTGGCTGATATAAGATGCACCTGCTCCCAAAGCAGCCCTGCATCCCTGGGATCCTGTGAAGGTACTCCATGGGGTGTTGTGTGCCTCCTTAGGGCATCTACTTGGGGATGAAGTCAAAAGACGACCTTAGCTGTGGCTGAGCAAACAAGGTGGTTGATATTTCACAGAGAAAGTTTCCTTTTAATTTACTTTAAAGGGCTGTGGCTACTTGAAAGGCAGATTCACATCTGCCCGTGGCAATTCATCCCTATGGTGTCCCCAGGCATGACATATCGCATGCTTTGGGGCACAGGACTGCTTTCTTACACGCATCCTCTGTGACTCTTTAGGAAGGATGCCAACTATTGAGACAATTATTTCATTACCTATTATTACCTATATTACCTATTCAGAAATGCAGCGCAACCTCATGTTCTTAGTCTGTTGTTTCAGACACAGCCGGTGGGGCTGGCTCTGCATGGACATGTTGAGCTCAATTCAGAGCAAACACTGTGTTGTAGCTAATTAGAAGGTGCTTCCAGTAGGTGAGATACTGGAGGAGAGCTTTAGCCACTGCAAACCATGATCTCCAGCCAGATTCAAACCCACACCCCCCAGCAACTGCAGAAGTGTGCTTTCTACTCTGCGCAGACCATGTTTATTAATACTTGTGTGTCTTCAGTTTTTTCACCCTTCATTTCCCTTTACATAGTTTTATTTTTCCCAGTCAATAAGAATGATTTTATTCTTCTTAATTAGATATTCTTTTTAGGATTCTCATAGTAATTAATGTACTTTTCTTCAGCAGTATAACCTATTACAGTAGTTAAAATATTAAATCATGACTGCTGCCATATATGAGGGACCAAGAAACATAGGTTTTTCAATAGCCACTTTGTCTTCATCTTTTGAATTAGTTTGCAGCCTGCTTTACATTTTTGGGCAAGTAATAAGATTTGCTGATTTGAATGAAGAACAATATAAAAATAAATTGCATTGTACTTTTAATTACGTAGTCTTAATTTTTGTGGTGACACTCCAGGCTCTCATATAATGTTGTTTAATGTTTACGTCTCCTTATTTATTTGATAATTTAAATACAAAATGTCATTTAATTTGCATATTTCTACATTGATTGTTGGGGTGCTGTGCTCATTAAGGAATCAGGGGAATTCTGTCTTTTCCCCCATCTCTTTCATTCACATGCAGGCATGTATGTTCCATATTTCTTAGGCACCAAATCCCAGCTACACAAATGCTTTTTTTCTCCACTGCTGTGAGACAATGATCCTCCCTGTGCTTGACATTTTGAACCCAGGGGTTTGGTGTGATATGGTCTGCTGCTCCAGAGAGCTCTTTTTCTGGGACTCCTTGGAGGTGGCTGAAGATAGTGGTGGGTAGTTCAAGTGCTACCACTGGCCACGCTAGCTTTGGCAGGCTCTTTCTTCACCTGGGAAGTCAAACACACAGTACAGAGTGTTTTGGGTCCACCCATTCCCTGTAGAGGACATGGCAGAAGAAAATGTTGCAGAAGTCCACAGAAATCACAGGGAGAGCCCAGTAGAACTCCTTTGTTTTAGGGTGAGGATGATGTCCTTACTGCTTTCCAGATGCCATTCAGAAATAGCCATAGGAATGCAACCAACCAACAGCAAACCTTCAAACCTTCCTTCCTCCATCAAAACCAACATCGGTGACCATCCTCCTTTACTCACCTCATCTCTCTCAGAGAGAAGCCATGCACATGGCTCTATCCTACCACAGGCAGTCTTAGCCACATGACTAAATCCCATCTTTGTGGACTGGTTTTGAGGTGTTCATCTTTTAGTTTTAGAGCTCCAGGCATAGAGTTTCTAGAAGTCAAGCAAAATTAAACTTTTCTTTCAAAAATCTATCATCATCAAACTGTTTTCCCCTCCTCTTCATTAATGATTTACTTTCTGTGGAACAAACGCACCAACTGAGGACAGAATCATTATTAAAATCTCAGTTAACAACACAATATTACTTTGGTCCTTTCATTTCCTCCACTATTATAAAATTCAAGATTCATTTCATCTATTAATATTAGCAATCTATTTTTTTTTTAATTTTGAGCAGGCACAAATTAAAGGGGGAATGATATTATGGAAGCAGCACTAGAACTTATTCCTTTTTTCCTAAAATCTATTTTTTCCCTTCCATCAGTTCTTTCTTTGCATCTAATACTGGCTTCTTTTGCATTAATATTCCCAGTGACTCCATTTGGTACCTGGCATTACTCCCATGGAAGTCAACTGGAAGAGGTCAATTAGACTTCCATGGAAGGTGATTAAAATTAAGGGTCGATGAAGAGCTGAAGACTGGCACATGGGTTTGGAAGCAAGGGAGCTGGGTTCTGGTCCTAGCCCTGCCACAAAATTGCTCTGTGACCCTGCACAAGTCATTTTATTTCTCTGTGCTCCAGTTTCCACGTGTTTAAAGTAGGAACAAGAGTGTTTGCTGCTCATCATTCAAGTCTCCTAGCAAATAAATAAAGCGTGATGTGTAAGAGCTAACTGAGCAAGAAGGCACAGATCCTTCACTGAAGAAATCTATCTCCTACAGTACAGCAGCAGACAGTGAGGACAGGGGCAGAACAGAGATGGACTCTGGTTTTCAAGAACTCACAAATTGCTCCTGTTCCCCTTATAACAGATCATTGTTGGGTTCTAATGAGATTTCCTTTGGCCTCTCTAAACATAACTGAGATTTTCCTGCAATATTTCACATGGCAAAGCTCATGTGCAGCATTTTTTTGTCAAAGAAAGGCTGGACTTTTAATACTCTAGAGTAACCAACTATTACAGTTACAGCACATGTATTTCTTAGCCTGTTTCTGCACCCCTACAATCCTAGGAGTCACACATCAGCTAAATACGCATGTGATTGCCCTGGCAATCTGCTTGATTGCAAACAGGGGATTGCTATTGTGGCAGGTCTTCCCAAATGCTAAAGTACTGAATTGCAATGATTTCAGTGGCAACTGGAGGAAGTGGTTTGATAAAGCCTTCTAAGAAGCTCCCAGTACAATCAACAATACCTCAACCATCCCTGCAGGATCTTTGTCTAACACCCTCCTGCGGTGACAATTCCACAACAGCCTATGAGAATACCCCTGTGCTGAACTATCCATAGCACTGTAAAGTTTTTCCTCATCTTTTACCTACATCTTTCCTGCTGCAACTAAAGGCCATTACTTGCCCTACTTGCAGAAGGTACAAGGACACCATGCTACTCCTCTTTGCTTCAGCCTTGCACGTATTTGGCAACTTGCTTTGTCTCAGCTTGGTCCCCTCCTCAGATCACACGCTTCTCTCCTTCTCAGCCTTTCTTCAAAGGCAGGTTTTCTACAACTCCAATCACTCTTTTTGCACCTCTTGGGGCTTTTCCCTGCTGACCCATGTCTTTCCTGAAGTGTGGAAATTGTTCTTAAGCTAAGACACCACCACTGTCAAGTTGAATGGAAAGATTGGCCCATGCATTCCGCAGCATGCCGCTGTGAACAGGCATCCCAGGAGGACTGCTGGATTTTTGCAGGACTGGATTTCTGCTGCACTCCCAAGCATCACAGCCCTGGATCTTTTTTCCACATGGCAGCAGCCTGGCCAGTTGCTCCTCATCTTGTATTTAAGAAATTGATTTTAACTCCCCTGCCAGGTAGTGAAACATTTTAATTACTTCTGTGGATAAAGCCCGTTGTTCCCATTCTGATCAGGACTTATCTCTTAAGTAAAGCAAAGCCTATCAGAGATCTTGCAGAAGACTGAGCTGGAACCTAGACCACCAGAATACCCCCAACCAATACCTCTGCCATATGTCCTTCACCTTTTCATCCTTGTCCCATGACATCCTCGTTTTTCAAAAAAATCTTTTTTCTCCCTCCATTATTATTAAATTCCTATCAAATCTGGTGTTCGTAGGCACTTGCAATCATTTAAACTCTTGTAGGTGAACAATTAAGGGTCTGTTTACTGTCCCACAGCATCAACAGGCCGAAAAATGGGATTAAAAATGCGATTGGTTGCTTGCTGGATTACTGATAATTTCCCCGTTGCCTGTTTCTGCTTCTAAACACAAACGAGTGGCATTTGGTGGCAAAAATAAAGGACAAGATCAGTGGCTTTGAGAGCAGAAGAGTGTTGGATGGATAAGGGGCCAGGAAAGTCAAGACACGAAGCGCAGTCTTCCTGCCAAAGGACCTAATCCAAATTTAGGGGTCACCAAGATACCTATAAATAGATAAAAACTTGAGGCTGACTACAAAAATATCTCTGTCTCGTTCTGCCCATGCCAGGAACCCACAATACCCTGGCAACACAGCCTGCAGGGCTGGCTGCTCTCACTTGTGAACACATTTATCACTGATAAAATGCCAAAATGCCCAAGAGTTGAATGCTGGGGAGCGCTGGGAAGGAAACACAGGCGTGACTGAGTGCAGCAGGATTTCACCTGCATCTGTATTGGCAATGTGTCACTCCTGTCTCTCTACAAAATTGATGAACCAGTGGCTGGATTCTTAACAGAATAGTTTTTATATTTTGTACTTTTTATGACATGTGGTATGTTCTATGCTATGAAGCTCAGGAAACAGTCTGAGAAAGGGCATTAGGGCAGCTGGGCAAGAAGCAGTTGATAGGAAGGTAAAGAGGCAATACCAAGGTGGAAGCCCGTGAAAGCCAGAAATTCTTGGATGAGTCTGTCAGGGAGCCCTTCATGATCCCAAAGACCTGCAGTGTAACTGTAGGGCTGAACCTAGAGGTGTCCTCCAGAACTGAAGAGAGACAATCTTCTTAGGGGCAAAAGCTGAAGCAGAGAGAAAAGGAGCAATCCCTTCCCAACATGCTCAGCAAGGACCAAACTGCAGCAAGTTTTGGCTAGAGGAAAGGCCTGAGGTTACGTAGGAGGGAAAATACTCTGCGGGCAAAGCTCATGATGCCCTGAGTGTAGCGCCCAGCACTGCAGGTAGAGCCAGGTTGAATAAACACTGCCGAAATAAGAAGGATAGACTGGATGGCACCTGAATATCTCCACTTGCACACTGCCGGCTGCTACAGTGTGGGATGAGTTTCACCCAGGCGGTTTACACCAGCATTTCTCTTGACGAGTGGCAAACACAGACACTTTCTGATGTAGAAAACAAACTCCGGTCCTAATAAAGACGAAAGGAAAACTACCTTGCTAGTCATGTCCAGTTCATTACTCAATACTATGTAACACAATAATGTTGCACTTTAAAGCTTAGTGCATCTGTCTAGCTCTATTTATACTGTGGTCTTGAGTGTTTACCACCTCCTGCTAATGGCAGTAGAGTATTTGCCACAAAAGCTTAATTATTTGCCTTCTCTGAGAGGGTACTTTTTGTGATTAAAGCCTTCCTGAGAGCAATGCAGGAAGCACTTGGCCTCACTGGGCATTCTTCTACCCTAACCACTGAAATCTGGGACAAAGGCCAATAATCTGGGTTAAACTCTAAAAATACACCAAACACTCCAGGACATATTTTATTAGTCTTCCCATACATGTCTTGAGAGTGTCGGGAGGCACGAGGCCACAGGTAAGAGTAGAGGAAGTAAAGCCTGCAGCGTGGTCTGGCTGGCTGCACGAGGGATACAGATGGTTTTCTTAGGCAAAGCCATTTCAAAGCAGGGCACTGTACCTCCATTTGAACCTTCCCATTGTTAAAGCTTAATTGCAAACAGTTCAAAACCCCCAAGTCTAGGTTTTTAAATAAAATATTGGAATTTGAAAGATGTTCTTCTGCCAATGGAACACCTTAGAAGGGAGAAAGGTGAACGAGCTGGAGAGATGACAGGCCTCCACTCTAGGCTGCTGTAGCCACCATATGCATTTTAAAACACCTGCAGTGCATTTTCAGCTAAAACATCAGCAGCAGAAGACAATGTGGGTAAATACCTACTGCACTGTTTTGCAGAGGATGGTAACTTAAATGGGTGGGGTTAGGGAACAGTCTTAGGGTAGTAACTGAACATGCTGTTCTCAGTCTGCAGATTCAAGGCCTGTTATATTCCCAGGCTCTTTTTTAGGTGTGGCAAAACCCCATGGGATATGTTGGCAGCCACCCAAAAGAGTGCAGCACTTAAGGCTGCCTTAGCCTGGTCCAAACATAGGCCAGCACAGAAGAGGTTTAACACCTTTGTCCTTTCCTTGCTACCCCCAGCTGGTATCAGCAATGTTGGCTGTCGGGCACAGAAAAATGGAACGACCAGTGCAACCCAGCAGCTCCTGAGCACCAGGCTCATAGCATAGTGCTCTGGCTAGCCTTACGCCAAGCATGGGAAGATTTTCTTTCGCCCTTCTGCTTGTCCATCTCATGTAGAGGGTCTCTAGGTAACCTCCATGCAAGCAAAATCATCTGATGATGAGACCTGTATTTATTTACCTTCAGCTTTTAATGGAAGGAGGACAGAGAGCTTTACAGGCACAAAGGAAGAGATTAATAGATTGCTATTATTGGAGGCTGTCACAGTCACCAGGATTGTCATGAAGAAGTGATTCCAGTGTTGCTACCACCAATTTGGGAGCACATTTTCCTGACAGGCATCCAGGCAGTCTTAAACATTTCAAGCAGAAGGGATTTTGCTGCTGTGACTCTTGGTAATCTGTTTGAATGGTTAAGTACCATGAGCTGGTAGAAACATCTTCCACTGAATTTAAGATGCATTGACTTCAACTTGCTGCAACACATGCTCTCAGAAGTTAGAGAGGTATTTATTTTTTTAATGAGGTAAGCATCACCAATGCTGTATTTGCATTTTACAGGGAAACTGAGGCAGAGATCTTGAAAGCAGAACATTAAAATGAATGTCTGAAGTTTGGTACCACAGTCCACTTATGTAAATATCATGCTTTTTGTGGCTCCTGGCCACTGGCTTTTGCAACAGCCAGAGCTTTTGTACCTGAGGTTCAAGGAAGCCTCCCTGTGAGCTGCAAGAGCAGCGCAGCCTGATGTTTCAGGGGAATTTGAATACTGGATTCTCATCACTAAGCAGCATAGTAGTGCTGAAGGGCACAAGACAAAGCTGGAGGTCACAGTAACCTTAGGTACAGTGAATCTCAATGAAGAAAATACCTGAAATGAACCTCAAACATCAGGCAGACCTTTGATGCTATGTCCTGGGTTAAAAAAAGATAGAAAATGCAGTCCTTTACTGATTAAGCATATACCGTCATTGCAGAATTAGTCATACGATGTCTGTAATCCTCCTTGTCTGAGCAGAAAAGTTTCCAACTCAAGTGTGGGAGTGTTTTGGTACCCGGCGAGCTGGTGGGGTTTCAGGGTATGGATTAGAGCTTGGATTCTCTTTTCAGGGGTGGGTAACATGCTAATGGTACAGCTATCACCCAGTGCCAGCTGTCCTCCAGAGTCTTCTCACAATTAAGTTCCCTGCCCAATAAGCCAGACACATTCTCCTGGGATTTAAGGGGAAATAATTATATGACCACTTGGCTGGTTACAGCGGTAAAAATAATAAGCTATGCCCCAGAAGTCCTAACAAAATCCACGGATGAGTAAAGCAGCGCTAAAGATTGAACCTGAAGAAAGCTCTGGTATGCGGCTCTGACACCATCTGACATCTGCCAGTTGTTGGTATTTATACTTTAATCGGAATACAACTAAAAACCAAGGAAAAAGTTCACATTCTGGAGGAAGGCAGAACTGCTGGTTTATGGGCATCTTGATAGCAGATCCCTTTGCTTGGTATATTCCCCCCAATCTGTCAACATCGGATGCCTTGCTTTTTAGTCTGGAGCTAAGAAAAGTGATCAAAAAATATAGTTTAGGGCCTATTCTGTCTGTCGTATCACTCACTATTTTTACTGGCTGCACTGAAGCCAGACCGCAAAGGGCAAATTTGTCAATGTGGGTGGGCTTTTTTAGTGTGAAAACCAAGGGCTTGTACAGACAGTAGCAAAGACCATCTGCATCCACGTCTGTAAGTTCAGGCTCTAATTTAAAGCTGCTTCAAATATAGAAATTCCAGCAAAGTTAATTGTAGCTGCATTATGGAGAGGTGACAGCAGCGAGTCCTTAGAAAGCTGGGGAAGGCTTAAATCTGCCTCAGGTCTGTTCCCTTTAGACTCAGGCAAAGCCACCAGCAGCAGAGACAGGCTAATGCTGGGTATAAATCCTACTGGGAAATTCTGCAGGTGAGATGCTGACCACACAGCAATGGCATTTCTGGAAAATAAGGATAAAGTTCTCTAGCAAAACCACCTTTCCTCCACATGTTGAGAACTGTGCAACATGGCCATGCCATATTAATTGGTCTGTGCTTTTAAAAGCTTCCTAATTCTGCTCACAACTGGGAACTTAGCTTACAGTTATATTAGGAAACTCCTTCGTAGTGTGGGTTGCTTATTACTGGGAAGCACTTAATTACAATAAAATGTGTAGTTAAAGTGACAATTTATTTACTTAAGGTTATGAATATAGCTTGTTTTTTCTTACCCATGCATTTTGAAATGGGAAGGTAGAGGCTGGGATCCCAGGAGGTTCTTTAGGCTGGGTGACTTCCTACAAGCAGCTTTAGGAACCGATATGGAAACCGCAGCCTGTGAACTGGTTTGCTGTCTTGGGACCACGACACGTATGTCTCACCTGTTGCAGTTACTGCAATTTTGATTAAGAAGACTGGAAACGGGTCCCTTTGGTTGCACCAGAGCTCTGTAACTTGCAACGAACCAATACCAAGCTGAAGAATAAATCCCCGCTACTAAATACTTGAAGAGATAAAGGAAGCGTTGGGTCCCCTTCCCTGAGTATTTTCCATGTTTTATAACACCTCTGTCAGTATAAATTTCCATTCACTGAAGAAATTACATTTCATGAGAGCTACAATAGGATTTTAAGATAAATGACATGCGAGCACTGCAGTTTTGTACAGGCTTAAGTGATCCAAGTATCTTTATCACGTGCCGGGTATCAAAATACATGAATTTAACTTGTTACAACAGTCACACGAGAAAGATGGAGTGTCATATGAGGCTGCAAAGCACAAAGCCATCTTAGCTAAAATTTTAGTGCAGGAGGGTTTTTTAACTGGTAGGTATAATTATTTAAAAATGGTCTCAGCTGTGCAGCTCTAATGGTAACTGGGAACAGAAAAAACCTCTTGAAAACGCCGCTTGTGAGGGCACTTCTTGCAAGCACTGCCTGCTCTTAACACTTGCTACCTTCATTCATCGCTATTCTGAAATTCTTGGAGGCTGACGAAGTTTTTAAGTGTCATCTTGCTAAGGCTGTAACATTATCTCCAGTGACAATACTCACTCCTGGGCTTTTTATGTTGCAACTAGAGAAAACATTTTAGCTTTTTAGAAGGGTAAACATCTCCCTGTGAAACAATGTACACAACACAGGCTGAAATTTAATAAATGAGAAATTAGGGTATCATTTATCCCGGAGCAAAAACTGCCCTGGGTCCAGTGTTTTGTCAGTTTGCTCTTCCCAACATCACCCTGAAGCAGCATGCTGTCCAAGTGCAAAAGGCCACATCTTACTGGGTGGCTTTAGGACAACATCCCAAGCACTCTGGACCTGTTTCCTCAAAAGCAATGACAGCCGCGTGACAAATGTGCTCCCAAGTCTCTGCCTGCAAAGCACAAATTCAGGTACTGTGGAACAGGGCTTTTCATGGCACAGAGATTAAAAATAGGAGCAGCGCTGGCCAGAGAGCATTTCAGTTTGGGCAGGGACACAGCCCAGGCGATCACTGCATTAGCCACGCTGCCTGCTCCCCAGGGCTAATATTTTCTTGGTATGAACTAAATGTCTCACTTTGGCTAACTGTGGGGATGCCAGTACTGTGAAACACTGGGTCATATTTTATTGCCCCACACATTTCTCCACACTTCAGCCATGTGGTAGCTGTAATAACTTATTCATTGAATGAAATAAGCAGAAATATTAACCCATTATTTGCTTTTGAATGAAATAAGCAACCTTCTAGGAAATATTGACCCATTATTTGTCCCTTCTCTTGAGGATCCCAATGTATCCCAAGCGGCTGCAACCCATGGCAAAGACATTCCTCCTCATTTAACCATTTTCCATTCCCTTTTGCTTCCTGTGTGCCCTTCTCAGTGATTTGTCCCATTGGTGTCTGATGACAAAAATCAGTCCTTGCTGTCTCCAGATTAAAAAAAAACAAACAACCCTACTTGTGAGTGCTTGTTTCTGAATAAATATGGGTCATCCCTGACCCATCCCTCTGACAGATACATCTCCTTCATATTTTCCAGCCTTGGTTTGACTAACTGGGTTACATTACCCACCTTGCTTTTTCTGTGCCACAGACCTGCCCAGCACTAGCTCTTTATGAGCTTGATTTTGCTGCTTTTTACTCCAAAAATTATTTTCTTGAACATTTTTTGCAGCTTTACCAATTGCACTGCCCAGTCATGCATGCTTTAGCTGTAACTTTTCCCCCGCAAGAGTATTGTGTTTGAAGTCACAACCGCTATACTCCTGCCACTGTATTCCTCTTTACTTACAGTGAACATATGAATGAGGTATGATACCATGAATGATACTATTAATCAGTTTATTGCAACTGCACGTAGGAATCTCATTCACAGTTAAGACGTTGTCATGCAAGTGCTGTTATGTATATAAAGAAAGACTCCGGATTCCAAGACGCTGCAAGCCCTTACAAAAGATTCCTGAAGTTTCCTGCAAACTTTACTGTAAAAAACCCGTATTTCTTCTTGGAATGAAATGCTTCTCAAACTTTTAAAGGAATTATTCATTTTTACTCTTCTCCTCCCTCCAGAGCTAAAAGTAAACGATTTTAGAAACATTTTCAACCTTACTCCCCATAGGACAAACTGGAGGGAGGTGACCACTGTGTGCAGGAGCTGCACATCTGTGCTGCAGCCACTTCCCCCGTGGACCTTGCAGACCCGAAGTCTTGGGAACGACGCAACTTCACCATCTTCCTTTCCTCTTCCTTCCCCTTGTGGTGCTCCCTAATACCGTATTATTTAGTTATAATTAAAACAGATTGTAGAGAGAGTTCAATTCCTGTAATCCTGGCAATACAAAAAACCTTATTAACCCTAAAGCAGCCTGGGAATTTATTCTGCCGAGGTGGCCCTTCTGCCCTGGCACTCCTGGACACCGTCCCCGTGCCATCGCTCCTGCAAGATCTGGGGGTCAAGGGACTTTTTTGGGTGCTGGGGGCTCCGGGGCAGGCAAAACATTCTCACCAACCTGGAAGAGAAGGATTATTTATTCTGTAAGGACAGGGTTTATTCCCATCCCCGGGGGGGATCTGCACTCTCCTCCGGTCAGGCGGCGGGCACGGCGAGAAGAGCTTC